>NW_007377721.1:61460-82870 GCF_000475195.1 Diaphorina citri
AAGGAAAAAAGAAAAAAAAAAAAAAAAAAAGAAAGATATATCAAAGGAGAGGGTAGGAGACTGAGGAATAGGAAGAAGGAGGAATTATGAGGAATGAGAAGGAAAGGGAGGGATCGAGTAGTGAAAGAGGTGGGAAGAAGGAATAGAGAGAAAAGGGAGGGAGGGATGAAGTAGAGAAAGAAGTGGGAAAAAATGAATAGGAGAAAAGAGGAATAGAGAGGGAAGGAAGGGATAGAGTAGAGGAGAAGAAAGAAAAAGGTGGCGGAGGGGAAATGTAAGGTTTTCTTGACAGAAAAACACGGAAAACAAATTTGCAGGCACCTAAATTTTATAAAACTTCATGCTCGCTTCCCTTCATGAAGAAATGCCCAGCGGCCACCATTTTCTGAATCTAATTTAATTCTAGAAAAAAGTCGTACATTTGCAGCTTTTTTTGTTTGCTGGCATTACAAAGTTGAAGTTGTTCTTGACAAAAGTAAAAAAAAAAAAAAAAAAAAAAAAAAAAAAAGAGAAAAAATGCAACAGATTGATGGCCTGTTTGACGCGGCTGTTTCTTTCTATGATGTCAAACCGGTGAAACAGCGAAGGAAGTTGGGAGTGGATTTAGGAGGGTCAGGAGAGGGCGGTGAGTATGATAATGGTCTTCGAAGGATAGATGCCAATTTCGATAAATGACGATCAAGGATTTGACTAGGATACATGCTAGGTATAAGTGAGTATGATAATGGTCTTCGAAGGATAGATGCCAATTTCGATAAATGACGATCAAGGATTTGACTAGGATACATGCTAGGTATAAAGCTGTTGACTGAGGGACTAGGGAGGATACCAGCCTGAAATTCCCCTTGCTAAAGAAATAGCAAAAGGTTGAGTGCGAAAGGCATCCACTCGTTATTTTTTTGTAGCCAAAACCAAATGTCAGCCAAAAGCAATCACCCTAGCATTATTAAGACTGTCGGTTTAGGGCAGAGAAGTTCCTTTTGCCAGCTGCCATCCCCAATGCAAAATAATCTAAAATTCTTTATTTCAGCTCACTCGTTGCGTTCCGAGCTCATCTTCTCCCTCTGCATGTCTCTCAATTTGGTAGTCTCCTACTTCTGTTCTAACTTCACCGACAGCCTCCTTCTTATTCTATGGAATACGTCCATGTCTTGGCTGCAAGTGTTCTACATGGGGGTGCAGCTGTCCTACATTGGGGATGCGTTGAGAAGGCTGAACTTGTGCTTGGAACATTTGAGGCTATACCCGCGCTTGATGAAATATATGGAGCCTGGCCCCAAGATAGGGCAGGAGAGACCCCAATGTTACCCGGGTAGGTGAAAGTGTTGGCTACCAATATACATAGGATTATAGGGTATTAGATCAAGTCAAGATTTTACATACATGTACTTTTAGTCTTTTACATTAACTAATCAAATATCATCAGAAACTGTTGAATGAATTTTCATTGATTAAGCCACCTTGGGTTTAAATTACCCTGAGTTGCTCCTATATTCAGCCACATTTACAGCTCTTTCATTCGCCAAGGGCCTAGGTTTAATTTCCCTTGGAGTCAATTTAATTTTAAGAAACCAATTATTGAATAGCTATATTCACCTAGATAAAATAAATCTAGATTTCTTCTTCCATTCCAAGTGTACCCATACTACGAAACCACCCTTTCACAGCGCTCTACCTCACCACAATGTCCACCCTGAACACCATCCACCACCTAATCTACCGGGTGTCTCATCATTTCAACTCCTACTTCGGCCTCATCATTCTCCTGCAAGTACCCCGCGCTCTCTTTTTCACAGTTCTCCCCCTGTATGTTCTACTCATCGATGTGATTATTCTACGCGACGTTGATGTCTACGCCATACTGTGTCATGCGAGACACCTGGTGCATTTCATAGCACCACTTGTGTATATTACTCGCAAGTGTAGCGCCACTGAAAAACAGGTGAGTGTGATTTTTTCCTACAATTGGACGCTTCAACAATGTGTTAAAGGACGCTTCAACAATGTGTTAAAGGACGCTTCAACAATGTGTTAAAACAAGTCGTTGCAATGTGTTACTTCACAGTTCTCCCCCTGTATGTTCTACTCATCGATGTGATTATTCTACGCAACGTTGATGTCTACGCCATACTGTGTCATGCGAGACACCTGGTGCATTTCATAGCACCACTTGTGTATATTACTCGCAAGTGTAGCGTCAGTGAGAAACAGGTGAGTGTGATTTTTTTCTACAATTGAACGCTTCAACAATGTGTTAAAGGACGCTTCAACAATGTGTTAAAGGACGCTTCAACAATGTGTTAAAACAAGTCGTTGCAATGTGTTATGCGTTTTCTAGTTTTATCTACATACGTTCTACCTACCTACCTACCTACTTTGCAAACTGAGTAGACCAGTTCCAAAAGGGGACAAATAGAGTTTTCGGTGCCAAAACTGGACATCTCTTAAATTTGACCTTAATATAACTAATTAATGTCAACTTTGCCAGAAATACCATATAAACCAACAGATTTACCTTTGATTTTAGCTTTTTTTTTCAAGACCAAAACCATTAAAATCGGCTACTTGTTGCAGAGTAGCCCAGTTCCAAAAGGGGACAAATGGAGTTTTCGGTGCCAAAACTGGACATCTCTTAAATTTGACCTCAATATAACTAATTAATGTCAACTTTGCCAGAAATACCATATAAACCAACAGATTTACCTTTGATTTTAGCTTTTTTTTCAAGACCAAAACCATTAAAATCGGCTACTTGTTGCAAAAGATATGAGTTTTTTCGTGTTTTCCCTAAAAAAGTACATCCGGGAAACGTCCACTTTTGGAACTGTACTACTCAACTTTCAAATAATGAAGCGAGGAAGTCCTTATAGCCCTGGTTTGAAAGGCACCAGCCGCTACTGATAAGGGCTTTAAAAGTTTGAACTTTGAAGTAATAAAATGGGGACTCTTTTCACCTAAGTGTAGACAAAGGCTTTGCTAACTTTAAAAATTTACCAAGAGAAGCCCTAAAATCCGCCTAATCCTGTCGACTTTACGTTTAATTTCTATTATCAACCCCCTCTGTTTAATTAAGAAACCTGTTTGAGAATGATTATTAATTTTTAGGAATAAGATGGGCAAGTTTCAAGGCGGTGAATTGATAAAAATAGGAGTGAGAAAAAGACTCGATTAAGAATCAATTTCCCCCCCCCCCCCCCCTAAGTATAGGGAATCATAGGCAGTTGAAGAGTGAGTTGCATGTCTGATGCGATATATTTATCTCATACATGTAAACTATTGTAAACCATATCTCTATGTTACAGTCAGAGGCCGTAATAAGTTCAATATACGATTTGCTAGAAGACCAACAGGACAAAAGCCATATTGCTAACGAGGTAGGTACTACAACATATATGTATGAAACTTATAACCTGCTTTGGTGGTGTAGTTAAGACGTTCGCCTGGTTAACAGGAGAGCTTTAATACCCACTAAGGTATGGAATTTAGTTCTCAATAAAATTATTTGAGAATTTGACCATTGTAAGCAGTACGGGCAGTAGTTTGGGTCATTAATCCATGATGTATGTTGTATTGTGTTCTGTATGTTTTCAGCTGGTTTCATTCTCATTCTATTTGACCAATCGAAAAATCGATTTCAGAATGTACCTACCTATATACTTTGTTCATCCCCTCTTAGTTTACAGGAATTTTGTCCCGTTGCTTTCAAAACTATTATCAGCCTGTAGGTACCCAACGTTTCTGGTATGCAGCCCTTACCTTTGTTCGTGGTAGAAGCCATGGTTTGTTATCTCATACCGAAACACCTCAAATAGCTTCCTTGGTTTTCAACTTGTTGCTCCTCAAATTCTTATCAAAAACACACAACATTCAGATTAGCCAAAAGGAAATCACAAATCGCAATCACTGCAATCAGTAAAAATTTCCACGAAAACTTATCAGTTGGATTTGTAAACAAAAGTGAACTTGGAATTGGGATCAGCTGCTGTTGCCACGTTGCCATATGTTTTACGGCAGCGTGTGCATTATGCACGATAATTTATTGTGCACAATCTTCAAATATCCAAAAATCATTTCTTCCAGATTTTGGGAATTTAAGAGACATTTTATAAAATGAAAGGGTTAATCTTATATATTTTTCTGGATATCTACCTGCGGAATCAAGAAAATCCTATAATTTTCGGAGGAAAATTGCTTATCGTACTTTGGCTTCACTTTTGTAGCCAATCCATTCTGTCTTACCTCCGTGAAAATTATGCACAAAAATATGCATGATTCACCGGCAACGTCTGAATCGTCTGATTTGTGAAATCTGAAATGGAAATGGAATTTGATAATGGAATCGGAATGGAATAATGGAAATTCTTCCAACTTGAAGCTTGAGCTTGAAGAAGTGATTAGTGATTTAAATAATTATTAAAACGTGTAGCTTCAAGTTCCAATAATTAATCATTAATGAGATACTGCTTTATTAGTTGTTACCCACCCAACATGGGCAGTGAATTGCAGAGCTAGTGCTAATTGAACATCCTTAGGTTCAGTATCTGTTCCAGTAAGTAGCCGATTGAGTGTTCCGTATAGGTGTGTTCATAATCTTTCATCATGCCCAAGAAGAAAACAGGACAGCGGAAGAAAGCTGAAAAGATGAAGCTGAGGCAGAAGGAGATCCGATCTGCCCGAGATAAGATGTCGGTTGCCGAGTTCCCTTGCAATGCAAACATGGTAAGTGGGGATGAATACCTACTGTGGATTGCTAGGCAAAACTTCACTGACCCCTTTTTTCATTGAGCTTGACCTTTTTCTACCATTACAAAGAATTGTTTCATGTTGCCAAATTTTTGATGGTGTTAATAGAGGTGCTGTGCCCATTATTCACTCGTGGTAAAACTACACGTATCCTAAATTCATAAACTTGTGAGGTGCAAAAACACAGAGGTGACCAAATTTTTAAATACAAGAGGAAGTTCAGGGAAAGCAAAGTGCAGTGTTCAGTTCTCACTCAGGAAGCACTGTGGTAACAAAAACTCAAATAATAAATGGTGCATAATTTTGTAAAATACGGCAAAATCGACGCGACGATGTGAATCTATGTTGTCGAGGTAGTGTGGACGGTTCAGTCGACATCGATCGACGGCCGTTCGACTATTAGTAGACACACCTCTACAACTCTACATAATCTTGGCTGCGGTATGGATTTTTTCTTTCTCAAACTGGTACATAGGAAATAGGTAGTTGGTGAAATTCCATGTCTGAACTTTGATTTGAACCCATGATCTTCGGATTAACAGGTTAACGCTTGACCATTGAACCCACTAAGACAGGGACAAGCATCAGTTTGTTATTGTCGTTTAGCTAGAGGGTGTTAAACTGTGAGTAGACTAGCGTCTAGTTGTGGGACGATAAAGAGGGAGAAGAACCTTAACCACCCTAGCTGGCTGGCAGTTTTACAGAGGGGGTTCAATCTCCTTTAGAGAAGGTATTTTTTTTCTTTCTTTTCAAGAAGTAGAAGAAGCAAAGAAAGAGAATAAAAGGTTCCTATAATCATCAAATAATATTTCTGTTTATTTCTAGATTCAGATGATGATGACGACGACGATGAAGATTATGATGACGACGATGAAGAAGAGAAATGATTGATTTGAACTGAAGATATTTCTCGCAAGTCTGGGTATTCCCCTAGACTGGGAGCTGGAGATGTAAATGAAGGTGAGGTTTGACCACAGACTTGTCATGACTGCAATGCTATTTGTTTACATACGATGGTCATAGTGGGTGTGTATTTGGTCTGTGTACCTACCTTATGTACAAATATCTATCAGATATGGGTATGTATTTGGTCATAATGGGTAGTCACTATCCGAGTACCATCATCCGTATGGTACCACTAGGCAGGTACATCTACTCACATCGGAGAGGAAAACCCAACGTGGAGCACGTTTTTTCAGATGCAGCAATTACGAGTAGTATCTGTAGTATCTGAAGATTCTGAAGTAGTTTTTGTAGTGGGTATTTCATACTGAAGTTGTGGTTGTAACGAACAAGTTCAAGTTCTGTACCTGTGGATAAATAAGGTGTAGTTCCGTTTCGGGAAACTTTTGGAAACTGAACCGGTCCCCTTTTGAAAACACCATTTAAATCCAAGATGGCGCACCATCGGAATCTCAATCAGTTCCGTTTCCGAAAGTTTACACACATATTCACCTAAAAACTTGAATGTTAGCATGTTTAAGTTAGACTAGACGAGGAAGACCTCTAACGAGAAAAGTTAGTCTCGTGATCACATAGGTTAAGCTACGACGATAAAGGCGGATAGTTTTTCGAAACGGAACGACATGAGCTGCTTTGTTACACTTCCTTCAATCAAAGTTATACCAGGACTTCTTAGACACACTGTATGTGGATGATTGATTTGAACTGAAGATATTTCTCGCAAGTCTGGGTATTCCCCTAGACTGAAAGCTGCAGATGTAAATGAAGGTGAGGTTTGACCACAGACATATCGTGACTGCAATGCTATTTGTTTACATACGATGGTCATAATGGGTATGTATTTGGTCTGTGTACCTACCTTATGTACAAATATCTATCAGATATGGGTATGTATTTGGTCTATGTACCTACCTTATATACAAATATCTATCAGATATGGGTATGTATTTGGTCATAATGGGTGTGTATTTTATGTCTATGTACTTACCTTATGTACAAATATCTATCAGATATGGGTATGTATTTGGTCATAATGGGTAAGTATTTTATGTCTATGTACTTACCTCTATCAGTGACGACCGGTGTGAAGTTTCTTTGGGACGTTATTGGCCAGTTTTATGTCTGGACCTTATGAGGCCAGTACACACACAGTCCAGTTAGTTACTGGCCACGTGTGTACGCCACTGACTTCAAGTAACATTCCAAGTCCAGTTGGTTGGACTGAATAAAATTTGTGCGGTTTATTTCACCGTGGGTCTCGAACGGTTTGTCCGTTTTGGACGAAACGTGGCAAAAGTGTTAAATACATACCTACATAATACTCTTCAAATTTTCGGACCAATTTTGCCTTTTGGGGGCACCGTATAGGGTCTCTCTTTCTGGCGTTCTACAGTCAGTTTTACATACAGGTCACTCAACTTTTTTTTACACTTCCACAGCTCGCTCTATAGAACCGCCACTTTCTTCGTATCAATTCTTGACCAAGTTTTGTTTACAGTTAGCCAGACCTCTCTTCAAGTCTATCATAGTAATAGGTCCTGTATGTAGTTGTCTCGCTTTGTTTACAAATCACATACACATCTCTGTTTACAAAGTCACAACACATAGGTAGTTGTGACTGATAGTGAGTACTGATAAGTTTACCCTCTGATAAGATGAAAGTGTACTATTGACAGAATAACTCTGGTTGAAAGTTATGGGTTTTACGTAATTACTCTTTTTAGGTACCTAGGTACCTACTTAGGTACTAGACATCTATCACATTAATTAGGTAATACCTATTTGTTTTCTATTGGAGTTCACCTATTGTTACTCGTTACCTATGTACCTATAGGTATTGTTACCTACTTGTTATGTACCTAGAGTAGTATTCTTGCTTATGTATTATAAGATTTGTGGCTGGGATTTACCTTTTTCCTGCATACAGTGTCTGCTTTCTGAGTCTCTTACACTTTAGGGTTATTTTCTAAATCCAACCATGAAATGGTTGTGGTGAAGCTAAGAACATCTTCACAATGCACAATAGTTTTCATACTCTTTGATAATGTTGCCAATGGTCACTACGTTCTCACTAGCAGACACTCAATTGTGCTCGCGAGACTGAACACACCTCAAAGACGAAAATCTATATTTCGGCTGAGAATCGAACCCGAACCCTTCAGTGGGAATCGAACCCAGGACTTTCGGTTTGCAAGTGTAGTGTGATGCACACTCTAACAAAGTATGAAGCAAACAAAGTGGAATTCGTTTTTCCTCAATATTAATGTTTCTGTCATTAAACTCTGCAAATTATTGGCATTCACAGATAAAGTCGTGTGTGAAAAACTACTGTTCACGTGGTTTCATCGGGCGTTTGGTTTGAATAAGATTGAGCTTCCAATTAACATTAAACTTATACAGTAGGATAATGATTGTGAATATCTATACCCAACAAGATGGAACTTGACCCGCAGGCTAAATTATCAGGCCCGTTTTCACGAACCTATGGTCGGTACCTTTTGGCACGTGTCGATAAAATAATAATAATAAAATTATTATTATTATTATTATTATTATTACTTAAAAAAAAGAAATATAATTTTCAATTAAGGGAGGCTTGAATAAATTAAATAAATTTAGTGGACACTGCCTTTTCCTTTTCTTCATCTCCTCCCTTCCCTCCTTTCTCTCTCTCTCTTTCTCTCTCTCTCTCTCTCTCTCTCTCTCTCTCTCTCTCTCTTTCTCTCACACTCACTATTCTTTTTCAAAATTCAAAGAATTTTTAAAATTTAAAGCATATTTTGGCGTGAAAAAGACTGACTTCCTGAAAACTTTGAACAAGGAATCGAGATAGTAATGTTGCCAAACTTTAGTCCATAAATTTCAAAATCGAGGGAAAAAATTCGAGAAAATCCATATGGACATAAAATAAGTTGTTTTTGTCATTCTTTTTTCCCCCGAATTGGTCCATTAAATAATTATACTAAAAGGAACTTTGAATATTTTGTTGGTAGTGTTTGTACACAATATACATATGATGTCATTTGCCCTTAAGGTCATCTTCTATGACGTCATAAGGACCATTGACAAATAAATTTGATAGGAAAGACAGTGGACAAATTATTATCCATGGACAAACGAATTCTCCAACCCAGCAGGGGCTTCTACGTAAATTCTAATCTTTGCTTTATCCAATGAAAAAAACTGGTTTCCATACATATTAACCCGAGTCTTCTTATGAACTCCAAAGTCCATGTGAAGTTTTTAAAGATTTCATAGTTAATCCAATCCATTTTGCTGATAAAGTCCGGGGTACTAGTTCCCAGTGATCTGTAGGTATACCCATCATTATCCACAAAAAAAAGTCCTCTAGGGGCCTTTTAAAGTCCAGTAAGGCCCAAAATAGGCAATATGCATCATTAGTCAAATTAGAATGCGCTGAATAAATCAGCAACAGTCAATTAGCAAAGTATTTGCTACAGAGAGGTAATATGCTGATAAAGTTCAGGGTACTAACTAGTAAGAGTTTTTAGTGTGGACGTGTTTCGGGTGAAGTCCGTCAATACCGTTTCGTAGATCAATATCGATTCGTAGATCATTCGTAGATTTGTAGAACCGTAAACCATCCTTTAGACTTAAACCTACACCTAGGAGGGCCAAACAGCTCTCGCAGTGACCTTTTTGTGTATGGATCATATTGGATCATAGTGCAGACTGTGCTCAACATAACATACAAACAAAACGCGTATTTTCTTTTCCCCATTTTCATTTTGTTAATGGTGGGGAATACCACCTGAAAATTGGTAGAGCCAATGCAGTGTTAAAACTGTCACCTATGTCGCACCTCGGTGAAATATGACGCTGTTTATCAATACAATAAGCGCGGAACACCAAGTTGAAATTTATTTCATGCTTCAAATCGCGCTGATAAATTTGATTGTGATTGCCTTCCCAATTATTACCGGTGTAGTGATGTCATTTCTTGTCTGTAGGGAGGGAGTTGGTAAATATGGATCCTGATGAATTATGAGGCTTTAGATTTGAGTGTCACTAGGTACTTTTCCTCTTTCTCTTTTCCTATTACTTACCAGTTCCTCCAAAACAAACTTCCATTTTCAGCCATCGGAAGATTGCTGAAACCGGGCCTGTGAAACCAACTCTAGAAGTCATCAGGGTTCATGAACTTGAAGAGATTTTGCCTAGACCTGATGCCTGGTGCTCGGGCAAATACACATCTGCCTGTGTATGACAACTTGGCAAATCCTCTAATCAGTATAACTTCTGCTTCTGTATAGTAGCTTTTTATACAGGTTGTATGTAACTTCTGTATAACCTATAACCACGACTAGTAGTTCTGTATATTTTCAGGCGCTGTCTATAGATTGGTAAAAGGTAGGTGGTTAACTTTTTTTTTTTTTTTTAAATTGGTTTGTATTTGTAATTTTGTAGTTTGTACAGTGTACACCATACCTACAATAGGTACTTCTTACTTACTGCCATGGCCACTTGTACCCAAGACGGTATTTGGCCTCATCGCATCCCTGCCCCCTTTTGGAACGGTCGGTCGCGTCTGTAGTCAGGTTGATTTCCTCCATGTTTTCCTATACTACGCCCCACCATCTCTTGAAATTTATCGGCAAAATCCCTTCAATTCCAAAAAGGTCTTATATCAGGGTTTTCCTGCCACCTGTCGTTTTTCTCAGGGGATTTACCTATCATCTGTTCCTAGAAAAGTAAGTGGTTCCCTTGAACTCTAAGTGTAAAATTACACTTAAAGCTTATTTATAATTAGTTACAGGTAAGTAGGTAAGTGGTTATAGGGAAAAATGAACAGGGAAATGCGCGGTATTTGGCCTCGTCGCATCCCTGCCCCCTTTTGGAACGGTCGGTCGCGTCTGTAGTCAGGTTCATTTCCTCCATGTTTTCCTATACTATGTCCCACCATCTCTTGAAATTTATCGACAAAATCCCTTCAATTCCAAAAAGGTCATTTATATCAGGGTTTTCCTGCCACCTGTCGTTTTTCTCAGGGGATTTACCTACCATCTGTTCCTAGAAAAGTAAGTGGTTCCCTTGAACTGTAAGTGTAAAATTACACTTAAAGCTTATTTATAATTAGTTACAGGTAAGTAGGTAAGTGGTTATAGGGAAAATGAACAAGGGAAATGCCAAGTAAAGAAGGTATACCTAATACTTCTATGTGCCTATGTATACAGGGTGGTTCGTGATTTGCGAACCACGCTTATATCTCAGAAACGGCTGGGAATTAAGGAATGAAATAAACGGCATCAAAGGGAAACGCCAGGTATAGAAGGACTATTTACCTATAATATGTAAATTATTTATTAAACTCCTCTCTCATTTTTAGGTTCCTATTTACTACAATCACCTCGTGACGTCAGAGACAGTCTATAAATAATTCCTAGCAATCTAGGAACCTTTTCCTTGTGATTATTATTAACCTACCTCTGCTACCTATCATTGGGAGCTCGAATCAAAATAAGTCTGATAAAGAATACTTACCACTGGACGATATGGCATTCACAATAATTTCATTTCAATGGAGCAGTTGCAAATGGGTAAAAATTATAAATAAATGGTCGATTCCTATGTAAAAGGTTGGGAAAAATCCAAATCTGAAGTCAAAACTCCGAAAAAATAACTGTAAAAGGTCGAAAATTCAATTTCATTTTCCGTTCTAATGAAAGAGTTCAAATATGTGTGACGTCAGACTATACGCAGTTGTTTTTTTCGTCCGTTAGGTAGCGCCACTATGCTACTTACCACTGGACGATATGGCATTCTCAATAATTTCATTTCAATGGAGCAGTTGCAAATGGGTAAAAATTATAAATAAATGGTCGATTCCTATGTAATAGTTTGGGAAAAATCCAAATCTGAAGTCAATACTCCGAAAAAATAAGCTTTGCTCGGGACATTTGATGTGACGTCATCGCCTACGGGAGCGTATGCCGTGACGTCAAAGTTCACGATTTACCAAAATGGATTTATCTCGGGATCTAGAAGTCGTAGAAGAAAAAGAAAAATTCCGTTGGTCCTCATTTTTCCTGCTTATGAATCGATTTATCTCGGGATCTAGAAGTCGTAGAAGAAAAAGAAAAATTCCGTTGGTCCTCATTTTTCCTGCTCTATGACTTTGAAACATCACCCAAGCGCGACTGATATTGCTATAGCTAGGTATATAAGTAGGTACTGAGCTCATTCAAGGTGAGTTGAAAAAGGTATTGTGTCTCTTCTCGCCCATTTGATGAGAGGCATACTACGGGATGGGCATTTGGGCTACAATATTATAGTCCTACATACTGGACTCCGCACACAGGAATTTTCAATTTCAATGTAATGAAAAAGACCCCCATTTCAATGTAATGAAACCGGGACGCAGGGCATGCCTGCGAACACAGACCACAGTAGTCTAATGTAAGTAGCTGTTTCATGGGCTACGAAATAAAAACGGCGGCAAACCTTAAAAAAAAAAAAAAAAAAAAAAAAAAAAAATGGGGCCTCGGTAGCTTAGGAAAAGGTGCTATTTGTTACCTTCCCTACTGAAATAATTCCTGAAATTGGGTGCAGTATAAACCTATCAAAGGTTGCAGAAATAGCTCCTAATCAGCAAAAAACCAAGGTAGGTAGGTAGGTAGGTACTTCAATACTCCTATAACCTATATCATCGATTGAGCCTATATCATCAATAAATAATAATAATAATAATAATCAATATGTGTTATCATCAATGGGTGGCAGAGATGTAAAAGAATGTACCCCTATGTAGTTTGGAGATAAAACGGTTTAGAGGCACTTTTTTTTTAAATTAGTAGGCCCGTCGGACATTTGAAACGTATTCTACGTTTACAATGTGCGACCGGCCTTGAGCTATCTCCACTAAAATGTGACTTTTTTAGCACTCGAATACTCGAAATGTCTCCACTCACATACACATCCCAGCATAAATTAATTAATTATTAGATTCTTAGTTCTTACCTACCTACGTATTATAAACGCAAGTTCCTGACAAGAATACCTACCTATTTATTTTGTTTACCTTATTTTTTTCTCATTCCGAACAACTCTCGGAAAGTCCAAAAAGAGAAGAAGAAAAAAGTCAAGCCATAGGTCTGATAATAAGTGCTATTTATTATGATTAGATTCGATTAGATTCTTACCTACCTATATACGTATTATAAACGCAAGTTGCTGACAAGAATACCTATTTATTTTGTTTACCTTATTATTATTATTATTATTTCTCATTCCGAACAACTCTCGGAAAGTCCAAAAAGAGAAGAAGAAAAAAGTCAAGCCATAGGTCTGATAATAAGTGCTATTTATTAAGAGTCAAGGTTAGAGACAAGTTGTGCTGATGATGTTAGAGCGTTGGGATTAGTTCTCGCCTGGTCAGTAACAGAGTAGCTTCGTAAATTTTTTTTCGCCGGTAGAAATAAATAAACTTGTTAGGCTAGCCATAGCCACTCACTATCAAGTAGACCTGGTGAGCACAAACACTATCAGGTAGAATTCGCCGGTAGAATTAATCATGAACGGATTAATTCTGTTCGGATTAGCGGTGATTTTTGGTGGAAATGCCGCCGGTGCCGGCACGCCGGTAGAATTAATCATGAACGGATTAATTCTGTTCGGATTAGCGGTGATTTTTGGTGGAAATGCCGCCGGTGCCGGCAAAGTCGATTTGTTTACGGCCTCCCTTGCCGCAGGGGACTTCAATGATTTTTCTTTCAATCAGGTAAGTTGGTGTTTGAATTTTTGAATAGAATATACCTTTTGATAAGGAGAACCAAAAAGGCAGATATATTTTGGTTCTCCTTATCAAATTGACCCACAGAAGACAGAGCTTATATATAATGACTGCTGAAACCCTCCAAGAGAGAATATACCTTGTTCATCCTGCTGGGATAGGACTGAAAAGTCCCTTTTCCCCCGCAGTCTAACCAAGGTCTTATAATATTTGATACATTATGGGGAGTAGACAAACTTCATTTTAGAATGTAATAGAGCTTGTTTATCCTGCTCGAATGAGACTAAAAAGTATCTTTGCCCCCGCCCCTGCCCCATTTTATGCCCCAGTAGGTACGAATTTAACCGATATATAGCTCGGTATACCTAGTTTTGTATGAAGGTATTTTGATTTAGGTAGGCACCTACTAATTTATTTTTAACTTGACCTACAATGTTGGTAAACAAAATAATGAAAACACACCTTATACCTACTTTGTGGTTCTTGTACATTGATTAATTTTGAGAATATTCTTCATTTCTTCATAGCTAATGTTTTGTTGGTTTTAATTTTGTTGGTTTATTTTATTGTTATGTTTTTCCTCTTAACTATCTATCCTATTTGTGTCAGACAGAATTAATTGAAATAGGTCCTCCACCTTCTTCTCCTTCAAGTCCTTCATCAAAAAAATTACAAAGCTCGTTGAAAAAAGGAACAGTAATAATACCTTTCTCGGTAGTAGTGGTCACTCAGGAGGGTCAAATAATCAAGTGGTCAAATAATCACCGCTAATCCGAACAGAAGAGTGGTCAAATAATCAAATAGTGGTCAAATAATCAAGAGAGCAGGGGTTCAATCCCGTCTGAGATATGGAATATCCTCAATATTGTTCGAAAATTTGACAATAATTCTAGTACGAGTACATATTATAAGTACCTACTACTGAAGTAAAGAAACTTTTTCGACCTTTTCAAGCAGTGTAAATATACCCCAGCAACTAGACATTTTAATTAAGAACAACAAAATAGAGAAGTTCATTATATTAGATATCTATGAAATGTGCCAGCCTAGTTAGCTTAGTTGGTAGTGCGTCTGCCTTGTAAGCGCTAGGCCGCGGGTTCGATTCCCGCCCGGGGCGGATTTACAAACAAACAAAAGTTGTATTTTCCTTATGGGAAACGGAGCTGTACATGAGCATAAGCAAAGCACAATACCATTAAATGACATTTTTGATTTGCCAAAAATTGTTCCAACATGATATAATTGTGAAAATCTGTTGAGACGGGTATGGAATTTAGACTCGAATCGCGCAATACAAAACAAGGTGGTTACTTGATGCCAACTTCAAATCCAGAAAACCATACATAGCCCAATTTGAAGAACTAAAAGCCGATATTTTATTAGATGTGAATATGAATATGTATGTGCTGGTGACCACAGTTGTGCCTAAAATCCTTTTTCCACCCCTATTAATTTGAACCTCATTGTCACTTCCCAGGGAAATCAAGAACAAGACCTATGACGCCTATATCAAAGAGAAGGAAGCTGCCAAGGCAGAATATACCCAGGCTGTAGCCAGTGGACTGGCAGCTGCCCATGTCGAGCTCAGGTGAGTGGTACCGGGTTGCTGGTGACCACAGTTGTGCCTAAAATCCTTTTTCCACCCCTATTAATTTGAACCTCATTGTCACTTCCCAGGGAAATCAAGAACAAGACCTATGACGCCTATATCAAAGAGAAGGAAGCTGCCAAGGCAGAATATACCCAGGCTGTAGCCAGTGGACTGGCAGCTGCCCATGTCGAGCTCAGGTGAGTGGTACCGGGTTCGATTCAGGAAGTGGAGGAATAAATTGTCCTCAAATTATGTAGGTACCCAAAACAAAGCGAGGTACTGGAGGTAAAGAGTGGATAAAAAACTTTTATGCGTCGAGTCGCCTTTTTCACTGGATATTTAACCTGAATGTATTGTCCTTATGAGGTAGAGTGTAGCCTTCTTAAATTTGGCTACACCTGAAATGATAGATGAGTTCCTAATCCTGATAGTAATCTACCTTGGTAGTGCTCAAGACGCTCGCCTGGTCAAAAGGAGGGCGTGGGTTCAATCCTTGCCGAGACATGTAATTTTGGACAAAATATTATATTATTACCTGTTATTATTTGAGGATTTTACCACAACAATAGGAGTAGCTTTTTGCATCAAGGAGACGTTTTAGTTTAATTTTTTTCCTTCGAGCTTTTTCGAGCAGTATAAATAATAACGTCTGTTATAATACCTATTCAATTAAATTTTATTTTCCAGTGCCCGAGATTCGAACACGTTCCGCGTATCAGTCAACGTGGAGCCAGAGACCAAGGTCAACTTTGGCATGACATACGAGCAGTTCCTCACTAGAACTTTGGGTCACTATGAACACGTCGTTAATGTCAACCCAGGCCAGGTAAGCAATTGGTTCAATATATTCGAAGTTTCGGACGACCTTTCCTTTCGTGAAACTTTCGGAAATGATTCCAATGGTGCACCATGTTGGATTTCCTATGGTTTAGTACCGATATCACGCCAAAAGATCAGAAATTCCGAAAATAAAATACAAATTTAGTGTTGAGGTAGAAACATACTACCCTCACGTCACGTGAGCTCATGGGGAGTCAGAAAGATGTGGTTCAGAGTTTTCCCATAATGTGTGGTAGGGGATTTCGTTCTCGATAACTACACTGCCCTCACTTCACGTGAGCTCACTTGAACTGAGGGTAGTGTGTTCCCGAGTTGAATCCAGGTTGTTGATTAAAAATTTACCTCATTTTAGAATAGAATAGAGCTTGTTTATCCTGCTCGAATAAGACTAACAAGTCCTTTTACTCCAGCCCCTAGCCCATTTTATGCTACAGTACCAAATTAGTTAGTATCCAATGTTTATCTAGCTTAGATCTAGTCTCGTAGGTAGGTAGGTATTTTGCTATTTTGATTTATTTAGGTACCTACTAATTTATTTTTAACTTGACCTACAATGTTGGTAAACAAAATAATGAAAACACACCTTATAGGTACCTACTTTGTAGTTCTTGTAAATTGATTAATTTTTAGAATATTCTTCATTTCATCATAGCTAATGTTTTGTTGGTTTTAATTTTGTTGGTTTATTTTATTGTTATGTTTTTCCTCTTAACTATCTATCCTGTCTGTGTCAGACAGAATTAATTGAAATAGGTCCTCCACCTTCTTCTCCTTCAAGTCCTTCATCAAAAAAATTATAAAGCTCATCGAAAAAGGAACAGTAATAATACCTTTCTCGGTAGTAGTGGTCACTCAGGTAATCAAGAGGTCATGGGTTCAATCCCGTCTGAGATATGGAATATCCTCAATATTGTTCGAAAATTTGACAATAATTCTAGTACGAGTACATATTATTATACCTGAAAAAGGAACAGTAATACCTTTCTCGGTAGTAGTGGTCACTCAGGAGGGTCAAATAATCAAGTGGTCAAATAATCACCGCTAATCCGAACAGAAGAGTGGTCAAATAATCAAGAGAGCAGGGGTTCAATCCCGTCTGAGATAAAATAAAAGTTTTTTTTACTAAACGCTTGATTGTGACTTTCCACCAAACTAAACGTTTAGCTCTTGAGATCCACCACCTCCTCGAGCTGGTTGATTCGATTGGTGACGCACTTTTTTTTGTGGTGACGCACTTTTTTGTTTATTTTCAAGTTTTCAACGAGTTTTATAAAAATATAAAGCTATAACATTAAGGTTGGGCTAGTAAAAGATCCAAATTTTTTGAAATGATAAAAATTGAGTTTTTTTTATCCACCAATCCACCAGTGTTATGACTACCAGGGGACTTGTGATGTTAGGGACTGGTGGTCAAGTCCTACAAATGAGTGCCATTTTCCATGAGTACCTACCCGTAAAATATTGCAAAATTTTAATAGATTCCAATAGTTACTTTTTTGATTTTAATGGACTGTATTAATTGTAGTGATCCGATACTCATTGAACGAAGGAGTAGAACCATTATGAACACATGAATCACAGAATAGAAAATATTCCAAGTCTCCAAGAGAGGCGCTTGCTCCAGATGGGGGTGTTGCGGGCTAAAGACGACGACGAGAGAAGATAATTCAATAACTTCATTTTCATTGTAAGATAATCCATTTAAAAGATAATTTAGATTAAAAGATAATCCAATATACACATTTTTTCATTTTTCTCCCGCAGCTAACAAATTGGCCGAAATTATTCGACCATCTGGCAACACAGCCACGGTGAAATGGGAACCAAGTGTGGAGGACCAGAAGAAGATGAACGACACTTATGGAGCTAGAGGTCAACTTGTAGTGCGTTATGATGTGGATAGAACATCCAATCCTGACCAGATATTGGTGAGTAATAAAGACTGGAATCTTCTTCTTTTACCTTCTCATTCAGCCCTGACTAGCAGTGACTAGGGTTATCGCTTTGGGCTGACATTTGGTTTTGGCTACAAATTTTACGAGTGAATGCCCTTCGCACTCAAGCTTTGCTCTTTATTTAGCAAGGGAAATTCAGGCTGTTATACTCCCTGTATAGTCCCCCAGCCAAACTAAGCCAGACGATTGCGGGTATCACGATACCTGCAGTAATGAGTAATGAGGGCGCTCTTGCTTCACCACAAAAAATCAATTTTTCCATGACCCATTTTTCGGTTTCCTCCCCCAGGTGGACGAGGGCTATTTCGTGCACTTCTACGCTCCCCCGAATCTGCCCACACTGAACAAACACGTCATCTTTGTCCTCGACCTCAGCGGTTCTATGTTCGGAACCAAACTTATCCAACTCAAGGATGCAATGGTGGAAATCCTCAGTGATCTCCGCAAGAATGACTACTTCTCTATTGTGCTGTTCTCGAACAAGGCGCATGTTTGGAGTTTGGATAGTTCTAATGAGACTTCGACTATGTTGGATGAGGATGCTGCGAATCAGACTTTGACTTTCCAGGTAAGCTGGTGGTTGTGGAAGAGTGGAGTTTAGCTATTGTATTATTGTTGAAAACAAAGTAAACTTGCTCAATTCATTTCAATTCTACATGTAGAATGCTTGTCGTTCTATTTACCCTGTTCCAATCAACTATCTAATATTTCCCCCAGAATCACGTCATCAGAGTAAACGAGGACACCATCGCGAAGGCAAAGAAAGCCATCAAACAAATGCAAGACCAAGGCGGTACTAACATCATCGATGGTCTGAGGAAAGCTATCGAAATGGCCAAAGTAGGCCGAGAAACGTTCGCCAATAAAGTTGAGATGCCGGAGCCCACATTTGTAGAAGATTTTATCTTTTAGAACTGTCTGCCCCTACACCTAAGCCTCAAGGTTTGGACTTGAGCTGATTCCTAATTAAGCTCGAAGATCCGAGCGGTCTTCAATAACTTTTTCGTTAGGTATTGTCCATGGATGTCTTGCAGTGGATTAACTAACCCTACAGTAAGCCTCCATGTTATTATGGAGTAAGAGTTACATCCGAGGATGGCATGGGTAGCCGTCTCTTCACACTCCCCGCATAACCTACAAACAATTTGGTCTTGGCGGAAGCCCATTGTTTGTATATGTTTCCTGAGTCCACAGTGCCGGGTGATCAGGCTAGTGGCAAGGGAGGGTCTATATTTATTTTAGCTATACTTGTATTATTGTTAAAAACAAAGTAAACTTGCTCAATTCATTTCAGTTCTACATGTAGAATGCTTGTCGTTCTATTTACCCTGTTCCAATCAACTATCTAATATTTCCCCCAGAATCACGTCATCAGAGTAAACGTCCAATCCTGACCAGATATTGGTGAGTAATAAAGACCGGAATTTTCTTCTTTTTCTTCGCCTTTTCCCGTGTACAGACGGGGTCGGCGTTTTTCGGCACCTTCTCATTCAGCCCTGACTAGCAGTGACTAGGGTGATCGCTTTGGGCTGACATTTGGTTTTGGCTACAAATTTCACGAGTGAATGCCCTTCGCACTCAACCTTTTCCTTTAGCAAGGAAAATTCAGGCTGGTATACTCCCTGTTTGACGTTCCCCAGCCAGACAATTGAGGGTATCACGATACCCGCAGAGTAATGAGGGCGCTCTTGCTTCACCACAAAGAATCAATTTTTCCATGTTCTATTTTTCGGTTTCCTCCCCCAGGTGGACGAGGGCTATTTCGTGCACTTCTACGCTCCCCCCAATCTACCCACACTGAACAAACACGTCATCTTTGTCCTCGACCTCAGCGGTTCTATGTTCGGAACCAAACTTATCCAACTCAAGGATGCAATGGTGTAAAGTAGGTACCTAAATACCTAGGCAGCTGGGTAGAGTTTTACATCACACAGTACAACGTAATATTCCGAGAATGCTAAATTTAATAGGTAATTTCATGTAGATACTGTACACTGTAGGTACAGGTACCTATGTAAAAATTCATGTTTCATAAGATGTTTAAAAGTAATGTGTATGTAGGTACTCTACTTAGGCAAGTATTGAACGCAATACGAAAACACAGTCGTAGAATACCTAGGTATATATAGCTAGAATTAAAATTTTACATACCTTATGGGCACAAACGTATTACCTATGGATGTATGGTAAAGGATGATTGGTTTTACGTGCAATAGGTACAAGTGCAATACATAGAACTTACCTATACAGACTTTAAGGTCTAACGAATCTAATGATTACAATATTTACAATTAGGTACTTATTATGAATTCCTATTACGCTTTTCTCCTCTGCCAACACTTCTTCATTCTCTGAGACTGGTCTTCTTTTCTTCGCTAGGTAGGTATTTAAGGATGAGGAAAGTAAAAAAAAAGAAAAAAAATAGATGACGCATATCTATTTAGAGTTGGAAGAGTTAGAATAATTCAGTCGAGTTATGAAAATAACTCTAATGAGTTAGTGTGTGCTCATCAGGTATCCGGTAAACCTAACAGGCGGACCTGATCAGGTGTACCGGTCAGGTCTACCTGATAGTGGGTAGCTCGCCTTATGCTACTTAGAGTGACAGATGTTTCACTTTAGGAATATGGCTTCCGTCGGTTTGGCAAAACTAAGGGCAAGTCATGCCTTCACTAGTAATGACCTCAAACTCATCAAACCGGCTCCTACCGTCCCCAGATTTTCAGTCTTGCCTTCGGGAACGGTGCCGACTACAATTTCCTGCGCAAACTCTCCCTGGACAACGCGGCCTTTGCGCGCAACATCTACGAAGCCTCTGGTTGGGTACTACTATTGTGGTCAAAGTCTTAAATATGTAAGACCTTTTGGGGATATGAAAGTAAAATTTTATAGGTACCTACCTCTGTATCTTGGCTGAGACTGAACCCGCGCCCTCCTGATTACCAAGCGAGCGCCTTGACACTTGGTTATTTGACCATAGGGTAGTTCTAGGTAGAGAAGATAAGGTACCAACCAACCACACAGATTTAAGTGGGTGAAACCAACCAAAGAATAACCATACTGCATGTAAAGATGCAAAAGTAGGTACTAGGTAGGTAGATACTTACCAGACGGATTTGTTGCACAGATAGAACTCATTAGGAACTAGCCTATTAGGTCCGAATTCCTATAATGAGATAGGTAACCTTGAATTTTCACCACGGGAAATACCATCTCAACATTTCAGTTTCACAGACTTCCACATCAAATGCAAATGAGACAGATGCCTACCTACCTAACCACACCCCAACGTAAAATTAATTTAAAAAAAAAAAAGTAATAACTACCTACTTGATAATAAATAATTCAATATCTACCTACAATTAGGTAGGGCTGTTGGCGCGTGTATTATTATTATTATTATTATTATTATTATTATTATTATTATTTTTAATCTATTTCAGATCTTAGGATAGAAAAAATGTAGCTAAAACCAAATGTTAGCCCAAAGCAATCGCCCTATCTAGGGCTGATTAAGAGACTGACTAAAAACGCCGACGCCGTCTGTACACGAGAAAAGGGAACAACG
>NW_007377721.1:83427-103288 GCF_000475195.1 Diaphorina citri
TGCGGGATTTGCGGGATTTTTCGGAATTAATGGATCCATGAATACCACAAAGAAAAGGTTTAAAATAGGTCGAATAACCCTTTTTTTATGAACTCTACAGGCACCTTGATTTTTCTGTCTACAGGTAGTCTGGTTTCAAGTAGTGTTTCTTTTGTTCTCCTGATTTGAAAGATGATAAATCTTGTATTTCTATTATCTTAAGCGAGACCAGATTCTAAAAGATATGAGAAAGTCATTCGTTCAAGAGCTGCTTTTTGCAGAAGTTGCAGCCTGTAGTAGTCCCAGTCCGTGCCCTTACCCCTCGTTGTAGTAGGGTAGGGTAGGGGGTAGGGGTAACAAGGTACCTCGGTAATCTTTTCCTTACCGAAGGCAAAGGCCATAAAAAGTCAGTTCTTCAGTTGTCTGTTGTTCTTACATAGTAGTGATATGATTGTTCTTACATAGTAGTGATATGAGTTAGTAGTGATAACAGCTGGTTATGATGATGGTGACGATGAAAACGAATTGAATTTTGTTTACCTATTGTACAGTTTTGTGATTAAAAGGTTAGCAATTACTTCAAATAGAAAGAAAATCGCAAAGAAAGAGTTTCAGTCACCTTTGGCGGGGGTTTAGGTGATAAATACCTATGTTGCCCCTTCAATTGCATAAGTGCGGGATCCCGCGCTGGATCCCGCGGGATTGGCCAAATCCCGCGCGGGATCCCGCGGGATTGGAAACGTGCGGGATTTGCGACCCCTACTAACGCTAAATGCACACAGTACAATTTTACTTCTTCTTCTTCTTCTTCTTCTTCTTCTTCTTCTTCTTCTTCTTCTTCTTCTTCTTCTTCTTCTTCGCCCCTTCCCATGCTCAGATGGGGTCGGCGTTTGTCGTCGGTCTCTCAATCAGCTTTAGAGTGATCGCCTTCTTCTGTACAATTTTACTTCTTCTTCGCCCCTTCCCATGCTCAGATGGGGTCGGCGTTTGTCGTCGGTCTCTCAATCAGCTTTAGAGTGATCGCTCTGAGGCCAACTGGTTTTGGATAAACAAAATTTTCCGAGTGGATGCCCTTCGAACTCAACTTTCGCTAATGATGTAGCGTGAGGAAATGAAATTTTGAAATTTTATTTTCCAGTGCCCGAGATTCGAACACGTTCCGTGTATCAGTGAACGTGGAGCCAGAGACCAAAGTCAACTTTGGCATGACATACGAGCAGTTCCTCACTAGAACTTTGGGTCACTATGAACACGTCGTTAATGTCAACCCAGGCCAGGTAAGCAATTGATTCAACATATTCGAAGTTTCGGACGACCTTTTTCTTCCCCCCCTTAAGCGCTTTAACTCTACGGGCAGTAGGTCGTTCACGCTGATATCCCTAGGTTACATTAGGTTGTATAGATTGAGGGTTTTGAAGAATAGGAATAGAGAATCAACCCCTTCAACATCGTCGGATAGGGAGGGAGGTGAGGGCAAAGAAGAGCGGATGTGGGCATGTGTGAGGCAGACAAGGATGTGTCGGACGACCTTTCCTTTCGTGAAACTTTCGGAAACGATTCCAATGGTGCACCATGTTGGATTTCCTATGGTTTAGTACCGATATCACGCCAAAAGGGCAGAAATTCCGAAAAGAAAATACAACTTTAGTGTTAAGATAGAAACACACTACCCTCACGTCATGTGAGCTCATGGGGAGTCAGAAAGATGTGGTTCAAAGTTTTCCCATTATGTGGTAGGGGATTTCGTTCACGATAACTACACTGCCCTCACTTCACGTGAGCTCACTTGAACTGAGGGTAGTGTGTTCCCGAGTTGCGGACGACCTTTCCTTTCGTGAAACTTTCGGAAATGATTCCAATGGTGCACCATGTTGGATTTCCTCTGGTTTAGTATCGATATCACGCCAAAAGATCAGAAATTCCGAAAAGAAAATATAACTTTAGTGTTAAGATAGAAACACACTATCCTCACGTCATGTGAGCTCATGGGGAGTCAGAAAGATGTGGGTCAAAGTTTTCCCATAATGTGGTAGGGGATTTCGTTCACGATAACTACACTGCCCTCACTTCACGTGAGCTCACTTGAACTGAGGGTAGTGTGTTCCCGAGTTGAATCCAGGTTGTTGATTAAAAAAAATTTAAAAGAAAAAAAAAAAAATAAATAAACTTGTTAGGCTAGCCATAGCCACTCACTATCAAGTAGACCTGGTGAGCACAAACACTATCAGGTAGAATCTTGTGAAGCATACTAATTAAAATGAGCATTACATTACATTACATTGAAATGGGGGTCTTTTCTGACGAAAGTCCCGTGTGCGGAGTCCAGTATGTAGGACTATTGCACCCGATTCTTGTTGTTTTTCACTCTTCTCCTTCAAATCTTTCTGTCTCTTTTATGAAATTTAGCAACGTTTTCTTTTTCTTCTTCTTCTTCTTCTTCTTCTTCTTCTTCTTCTTCCTCTTCTTCTTCTTCTTCTTCTTCTTCTTCATTTCAAATGAGCATACTAAGTGATACTAAGGAACCAATATTCTAAGTACCCTTCTGGCCTTTTCATTTCAGGACATTTGGAAAGAGCCTGGGCCTATCTGTATGTACAACAGCTATTGGATGAAAATGACGAAGACAAGAAAAACGCCAGTCAAAGCAAAGCTCTAGCACTTTCATTAGAGGTAAGATAATGGCGGATTTTCAAGAGACTTTAGATTTTATTATTATTAATATTTATTATAGACTTTAGATTTTAACATGTTGATGTATTAAAAATGTCGGAATTTTTGACCATTAAACCATTATCAAAAAGGTAACATAAGAATAAAAAAACGGAGTTAAAAAAAAAACATAAATTTTAGCCAATCAGATTTCTTAAACCGAGATTGAAAACTTAAACCTAGTTTAATTTAAATTCACCTTTTCGACCCGGCCATCAGTCTAGTTTATTGTTCTGATGAAATTTGTATGCCAAGTACAATTCTAAAGTCCTTCTAAGTTTCTACTTTCATTTCCATTTTCAGTACTCTTTCGTGACACCTCTCACTTCTTTGGTTGTGGTGAAGCCTAATGAGACCAGCAATGCTGTCGAAACCAAAAAAGATACTCCCGAAGAGCCAGGTTCGTATCCCGCCATGAGTAATTACTTAAATGAAAGCCAGATTTATTATTATTTTGAAGAGGTTTAATACAGGGAACTGTAACTGCTAAGGTCTTATCGTCCCGCAATCGAAGAGAGAAGGAATACGGTATCGGAGAAAGTCAGCCTTTCTGAGAACGAACATTATCCGGTCAGAATAAAATCCGCCCCAGGCGGGGAAAGAAAGCCATAAAACTACTCGGTTAGCAACCAGCTTCGCCTGTGCTACTATTTTCCTACAACCATCGTACCTTTCAGGCCATTCGTACACATCTCGATCATCAGGCAATATGCCTGTCCGCAAACAATTTAGAAAACAATTGGGACACTATGCAGTCAAAAGGCCAGGTAGGATCTTTATTCGAAAGCAGGGTAGATTTCAGGCCAAAGAAGAGGGGTTTTCGCATGTCCATCACTCTATCATAAAAGGAAAGTAAGGAAACGCTATCAAGATTGCCGGGAGGCGCGCGAACGTCAAGAGTTCCAAGCGCTGCCCGGCCTATATTAACACGAAATGGTTTTTCGGAATTTTCAACTCAACTTTTCTCTCACTTCCCTTCAACTTTGAGCAAATTTTATTATAAACGATAAAAGGAAGCGCTATTTTATTAGGTTTAATCCGCTGAGCTTTGGGTCTGATTTTCGATGCTTATTTGGTTACTTTCATAAGTTGGTCAATCAATGGCCTTGTTAGAGATCGTTTAGTAAATCTGCGACCTTGATGAAGGTCGTATGCATGCTGAAACTTTCATGTAGCTTTTGTTTTGTTAACGCGATGATTCCAGTGTTCACCAAAGTGCTTTCCAAGATTCCACTGTCCACTTTTTGCCTCAGGGGTTTCCCTAATCAGCTTTCCAGCCAATCTTTCACAATGTATCAATGACTTCATTTCAATCTTCATCATTGGGTTTATTCTATCATTAATCATTATGCTTATTACAACCTCATGCATATCATTATCCATTACAATCATAATGTCAGGGATACCCACGTATTTCCATTACAAACTGGTACATATTAACATTAAAATATCATGCATATTATCACCATTCAATCCATTCATTACAATACCATCCATATCAGTGATACCTACTCACAGTAAAATCTCTTGTTTCCATTACAAACTGGTACATATTAATATTAAAATATCATGCATATTATCACCATTCAATCCATTCATTACAATACCATCCATATCAGTGATACCTACTCACAGTAAAATCTCTTATTTCCATTACAAACTGGTACATATTAACATTAAAATATCATGCATATTATCACCATTCATTACAATACCATCCATATCAGTGATACCTACTCACAGTAAAATCTCTTGCTGAAGAGACTTGCGGTGTGTTACATCAGGGCCGTATGTATTTCGCCACCCCCTTCCCCGGTACATCACTGTTGGACCTTCGGGCCCCCTCCCTCCAAAATCCTGGATACGGTCCTGATTTACATACAGGAAGATACGGGAAATTCTCTTGCTGAAGCCATCTTGCGCTATATTTTTGCCTATTGGCACTCAAGAGTATTACTTTCCGTTTCACAGTTCACATGTACAAGGTCGGAATGGCTCTGGGCGCGGGCGGTTTTCCCGGTTATCAGCCGGCGGCTCTCAGCGCTTCCTCGATACGGTCCTGATTTACATACAGGAAGACACGGGAAATTCTCTTGCTGAAGCCATCTTGCGCTATATTTTTGCCTATTGGCACTCAAGAGTATTTATTACTTTCTGTTTCACAGTTCACATGTACAAGGTCGGAATGGCTCTGGGCGCGGGCGGTTTTCCCGGTTATCAGCCGGCGGCTCTCAGCGCTTCCTCGCTACCTTCAGGAGGCTTCTCCTACGCCGCCCCCAGCATGCCCACTAGCTATTCCAATCAGCACGGGTCATTCGCTTACTTGAAGAGACCTATGTCGGTCAATATACTACCGGCGCCCCCAATGCGCTTCGGAGGTTTCGGCGGAGCGGACGGTTCATTTATGTCGACCACTGTTCCAGATTTGGGTGAGTTCCTTCCAATCAGCACGGGTCATTCGCTTACTTGAAGAGACCTATGTCGGTCAATATACTACCGGCGCCCCCAATGCGCCTTGGAGGTTTCGGTGGAGCGGGCGGTTCATTTATGTCGACCATTGCTCCAGATTTAGGTGAGTTCACATTTAACAAATTCCATATATTACCATAACTATGCACACGAAAATTACAAATTTTCATCAGTACATGGTTTCCTCAAATTCAGTTGATTTAACAATCATTTCAAAATGGCATACCCAATATACCCATTCTCGAAGTTAATAAACTGTTCTCCAGTTGTGGAGTCCACCATTAGAAAAGTGGACTGTTGAATTTTTGAATAATAATCTTGGGTGAGTTCACATTTAACAAGTTCCATATATTAATTACCATAACTATGCACACGGAAATTACAAATTTTCATCAGTAAATGGTTTCCTCAAATTCAGTTGATTTAACAATCACTTCAAAATGGTATACCCAATGTACCCATTCTCGAAGTTAATAAACTGTTCTCCAGTTGTGGAGTCCACCATTAGAAAAGTGGACTGTTGAATTTTTGAATAATAATCTTCTACATTAGGTGATCATTGAGTTTTTATTCTTACTGGATCATCAAAAAGAACAGGGTAAGCTTGGATAACTTGTACGCTTGTACCTCGGTACCAACATCATCGATGGTCTGAGGAAAGCTATCGAAATGGCCAAAGTAGGCCGAGAAACGTTCGCCAATAAAGTTGAGATGCCGGAGCCCATTATTATCTTCCTGACGGATGGAGAACCCAATGTGGAGATGTCAGATCCAGAAGAGATCATCAAGGAAGTGAAGAAACTTAATGAGAATAAATATCAGGTGAGACTACCGTCGGTGAGTTCACATTTAACAATTCCATATATTACCATAACTATGCACACGAAAATTACAAATTTTCATCAGTAAATGGTTTCCTCAAATTCAGTTGATTTAACAATCATTTCAAAATGGCATACCCAATATACCCATTCTCGAAGTTAATAAACTGTTCTCCAGTTGTGGAGTCCACCATTAGAAAAGTGGACTGTTGAATTTTTGAATAATAATCTTCTACATTAGGTGATCATTGAGTTTTTATTCTTACTGGATCATCAAAAAGAACAGGGTAAGCTTGGATAACTTGTACCTATAAGACCCGCGGAAAATTCTTATGTTTTTGGAATCATTCTTCTTTCAGACATAAAATACGCTGAAACAGATGACGGGTATGGTACCAAACCTTTGACTTCAGACATGATATCTGCCTTTGAAAACTATGCCAAGCTTCATAACTACACCCTGGCCAAAGACTCTGAATTGGTAAGTTAGAAATATCTTCTTCTTTTTTTTTTTCGCCTTTTCCCGTGTACAGACGGGGTCGGCGTTTTTCATCAGCCTCTCAATCAATCCTAACTAGGGTGATTGCTTTGAGTTAACTACACCCTGGCCAAAGACTCTGAATTGGTAAGTTAGAAATATCTTCTTCTTTTTTTTCGCCTTTTCCCGTGTACAGACGGGGTCAGCGTTTTTCATCAGCCTCTCAATCAATCCTAACTAGGGTGATTGCTTTGAGCTGACATTTGGTTTTCGCTACAAATTTTACGATTGGATGCCCTTTGCACTCAACCTTTGCTATTTCTTTAGCAAGGGAAATTTAGGCTCGTATACTTCCTGTTTAAAGTCCCCTGCCAGACTAAGCTGGTCTACTCCCTGTTTAAAGGATAAGAATAAAAGCACATTAAGGGAAATCTACCTACCTACCAGTATTCTATTGTGCTTAATATGTGAAGCGTGAAAATTTCCTGATTAGGTCCATAAATAAAGTAAGTAGGTAATAGGAGTAACATAAAGTAAGTACCTGTAGGTACGTAATGGGAGTAAGTAGCAACCATACTTTGTATGGTTTGTATTCGCATAACCACTTCTGTCACCAAAGAAAAGTCACCTAAAGGGACTGGTAAAGGGTAAGTGACTAATTTATCTAGGTACAAATGTATCAAACTGGTTTAGCAATAAAATTGTTAGAAAAAATAACTACCTTTGAAGTCTGAAGAAAATAAGGTGTACCTATTATGTACACATGTTATTATGTTTCTGGATATTTCACTGTAAAATTATGACGCGAGTGGTTTTTGTCGATCAATGATTATGATTACGTTGCAAATTATTACAACACAGGCGAAGAACTTACCTTGATGGCTGTCAAATAATGACAGGTTTTGGCTCTTCCCAACATTCTCAACCCTACCTTTGGTATGTGTAAGATTTTCTGGCATACACTTAGTGCTAAAAGTCGACCAAGATCCGAGAGCTTTGATAATTTCCAAAGCCGGAAGCAAGAAGGATCCGCGAATGCATTGAACCTGTCCGGTGGAAATGCTAGAATTTAGACTAAGGCCAGTCACTCACCGTCAGATTTGGCGCATTGGACGTCGCGTCGCTGGCTCAAAATATTTGCACCCAAGATGGTCAAACTTACTGACAAAAGGATGAACAGGGTCTCTCTTTTCCGATACAGCTTAGCTCCATACACAAAAGCCCACTCCAAGGCTTAGGTGTAGGGGCAAACAGCCTTATGGGTTAAGCTCATACAAATCTATGTCCTTCTATTCTATTCTTCTATGTCTTTCTATCCGACTCTTTACATCGTCCCTGGCTCCACGCAGACTCTTGATATACGGGCCGAGATGGTTGATGGATCATAAACAACACAAGGATCGACTGCGCCAGATCTGGAAATGCTAGAATTTAGACTAAGGCCAGTCACTCACCGTCAGATTTGGCGCATTGGACGTCGCGTCGCTGGCTAAAAATATTTGCACCCAAGATGGCCAAACACACTGACAAAAGGATGAACAGCGTCTACCTTTTCCTATACAGCTTAGCTCCATACACAAAAAGCCCACTCCAAGGCTTAGGTGTAGGGGCAAACAGCCTTATGGGTTAAGCTCATACAAATCTATGTCCTTCTATTCTATTTTTCTATATGTCCTTATATCCGACTCTTTGCATCGTCCCTGGCTCCACGCAGACTCTTGATATACGGGCCGAGATGGTTGATGGATCATAAACAACACAAGGATCGACTGCGCCAGATCCTTTGATCATGCAACAATAACGATCAGGAGTTGATGTACTCCTTTCCTTGGTTTAGTCGGTTCTTACCAGTCTCGAGTCTACTATCTCACGGTATCAGAAGCCTCCATTGTCCAATGACATGTTTTTATAAGGGCTTGATGAAAATGTTATTGTGAGCCAGAGAGGATTAGAATTTTTTGATAAAAAGAATAACGTTATTGATAAAAGGAATAAAGAACTGTTAAGTCGCCAGATCCTTTGATCATGTAACAATAACGATCAGGAGTTGATGTACTCCTTGGGTTAGTCGGTTCTTACCAGTCTCAAGTCTACTATCTCACGGTATCAGAGGCCTCAATTGTCCAATGACATGTTTTTATAAGGGCTTAATGAAAATGTTATTGTGAGCCAGAGAGGATTAGAATTTTTTGATAAAAAGAATAACGTTATTGATAAAAGGAATAAAGAACTGTTAAGCATTGTCCAATGACATGTTTTTATAAGGGCTTTATGAAAATGTTATTGTGAGCCAGAGAGGATTAGAATTTTTTGATAAAAAGAATAACGTTATTGATAAAGGGAATAAAGAACTGTTAAGGTGTTAAGAGGACCATCAGGAGATTGAGAAGAGGTTCATTAATTGCCAAAGTTTCTCTTTTCCTCTCCGTGACGGGATTGAGTGGTCAACGGTTGACGGGATCGAGTGGTTTCAATGCGAAAAAATCAATTATGTGCTTACTTCAAGGTGGGTTTACAAGCTGAAGCCATTTGCACAAACTGTCTTGCGCGTGCCGGTTTCTGCAAATGGCTTGAGCCTGTAAACCCACCTTTAGGCGTGAAGAAAAGATAGGTAGGTATAATGTACATGTTCAATTTTTGGATGTTAGGTGCTTAAGATACTGTCAGATTAGATAGATGTTCAGTTCTTTTGTTATTATTAAACATTAGGTTTTGTTATGTTTTGTTCTTCATTAGATGTTTATTCCATTACCGAAATTGCTTGCCCTACCTTTGGAAATTCCCAAGTTCCAAGGCTCGTGGTAGTGTTTACTCGAAAACACTGTCCCTTTGAAAAACAAAAGATGTCTTCATTTCGTTTCTCCACAGACACGTGTTCTTTGTTGCTTTCCCTCTTGTTCCGATGTTAATTACTACCTAATTACTAATTAATGGCAAGTAAACCCAAAGGTAGATGATATTACTACCCCCTCTCCCGCAGTAGCTATATGGAAAGTCTGGAGAGGAGCTCACATATATATTATTCTCATCGGGGAACGTAATTGACCACAGAGGATCCTGTCTGGTCAAACACACAACCGCAAATGTTGCCAACTTGCCACAGGCTGCAGAGACTGATGTACAATTTCACACAAACATGTGAAAGATGGATAGTATTGTTAGTGTGTGCAGTGGAGCGTTCCTTTGTCTCATGTGGGAATTAGTTTTGTCCAAAAATAAAGAGATTGCTTTTTTCCCTCTCTCGCTGGTAAGTTCACCATGCTACTGTAAATTTTGAAGTAAGCTTAGATTAGTGGGTTGTATCAAAAGTAATCTGAGCTTGTAGCAATACTTGTACTCAAAGGTAAACTTGGAACATTTCATTAGATTGATAGAGTAACATAGGACATGGTTCTTCAAGGGATTGTGGAGTGGTTTTCAACTCGCAACTTAAACAGACTCACTCTTGCGAATGATTCGTGACACAGGCACCCCTGTAACAACGCTATTATCGTTTAATCTACTGCAATTTCCTGTTGGCAAGAACTTTGGGCTCAGCACAAACACAGGATGAAAAACATCAATAAAGGCTTAAACAGACTCACTCTTGCAAATGATTCGTGACATAGGCACCCCTGTAACAACGCTATTATCGTTTAATAAACTACAATTTCCTGTTGGCAAGAACTTTGGGCTCAGCACAAACACAGGATGAAAAACATCAATAAAGGACCTAACATAGAGTCAACATGAGTCTAGACCTGTGGGTTAGAAGTTGGAACACTTACGTTTACGTCTGCGTAACATACATTTCACTCAGTAGGGTTCTCTAATCTTCATCTAGATACATGTATGATTTGTAGCCGAGGACTTCCAATAATGGTTCAACATGAGTCTAGACCTGTGGGTTAGAAGTTGGAACACTTACGTTTGCGTAACATACATTTCACTCAGTAGGGTTCTCTAATCTTCATCTAGATACATGTATGATTTGTAGCCGAGGACTTCCAATAATGGTTCCATGTTCCAGTAAGTTGGTGCAGAAGAAAGGTCCCGCCCTGTGCTAAATTAAACAAAATAAGCCCACGTACTCAGTGGGAGCTTAAGAGTCTAAAATAGAACTTGTTTCAGATCAACCTTACAGAAATCGATACAACTTTAATTGTGACTCACTGATGTGTAGTGTACATTTGAAGAAATACGACCTTCAAGTACGAACATCCCATGTAGGAATATCCTAAGTAGTAACTTGTTTCAGATCAACCTTACAGAAATCGATACAATTTTAATTGTGACTCACTGATATGTAGTGTGCATTTGAAGAAATACGACCTTCAAGTACGAACATCCCATGTAGGAATATCCTAAGTAGCAATAAACAAGAGATGCTTGAATGTGGGAACTGAAGCCCGATTGTCACTACATGTAGAGGCGGTCACGTTCCAGTCAAGTAGTCAAAATATTATTACTGACGGCGCGGCGCGGTGATATGGGAGTATTCACATCATTTGCTGATAATCTGCTACGTTCCAGTCAAGTAGTCAAAATATTATTACTGACGGCGCGGCGCGGTGATATGGGAGTATTCACATCATTTGCTGATAATCTACTGTTCATAAAATGCTCAATTGGCGGTAAACCATGTGTAGCCGAAATATCTAGATTCCTAGATCCATAGTTCAGAGCTAGAGCTTGGACTTATGAAGTTTCTAAAACCCGACATATTTGCATCTAAAATCCGATCCATTGGTAAATTGATGGTGACTGGAGGAAACAAATTCTAAAAGACCAGGAAATTCCTCTTATTCGGCAATCTGACGAACAATTCCACTGTAAAAACACACATGACACACAAGGATTGAAGAATTTGAAGGGTTTGGCTGTGAAATGCCTCCTGAACATCAGGGAGAGGCAGACAACACCCCCAAGTCACAGCCCAACTGGTTATGAAAATCTGATTCAAACGGTTATCGTTCGAATAAATCTGTAATGAGATAATTATAGGGCCTCGTATTGTCTGAAGTCAGAAGATCCAATCCTAAATCCTCGCTCCTGGCTTTTCTAGTGACGGAGGCACGGTCAGTTTTGTGGGTTTGAAGAATTTGTCGGAATGTCAGCCTGTCAACATCTTCTAAGCTCTAAGGCATCTAGTCCAGGAAACGAAGGCTGAAAATTAAAGTTTGGCGGACATAAATAACGTAGTCTGGATTTTTGCCCGAGAGGTCGGGGATAGTGTCCTGAATAAGGCGTCAAAAGTCGCAAAAGATATCTTTGCCGTGGACTAATCGCGTTAAGGAGATAGACATTGTTCTCTCTCCCTTGTTATCTTCTTTTAGGAGTAAGTTAAATCAGTTCAAAGTTCATTTCGCTACAGCAGCAGTAGCAGCGGCAGTAGTATGTTGCAACATTCATCAGGTCTTTCACTTCCTGGAAACATGAAAGTCTGGGACGTTTTCTTCTTCCGTTCCCCAACAATATACCTTCAAATTATGTTGCTTCAAATTATAACAAAGTAGGAAGGAGAAGTAGATGTCAACAACATTCTCCTTTGTTGGGGCGACTTCAGTTGTAGCCGAATGGTGACGGTAGAATAAAGAATAGATGAATTTGAAGTAGAAGTCTTCCTATTTTGGACACTGTTGATGATTTCAACTTCCTTCGCCACTGGTGAGCAAGGTGGGTAACAACTCCTTCCTCGTTACCAGAGGTGCCCAAGTATCTTATAGTGACAAAACGGTTTGTAAAAATTAGGGTAAAAGAACACTCAAATAAGCATCATTCAATAGGATAAGGAAAGTCGTGTGATGTTCACACCAGATTTTTTACTTTGTATTATTACTACAGTATTTTTTCACTGTGATTGTCGAAACTTTCTGGAAACTTTTTTTTATGAGATGTTGGATAAAGCGACCACTTCTTGTTTTCAGAGGGAAAGCGGTTTCATTAATAACAGGAGCGTCAAATAAGAATGGAAATTGAAGTTACGAGGGTGTTGGAAACTTTTTAGGGTTCTTTTTACAACCTGGTGCTCCTTACTCTTTTCCTTCCTTGCTTTTGGCGAACAAGAACATAATATATTGTCTTTTTGCGTGCAGAAAGAGTTCGAAGTGAGTTCTAGCTTTTACTCGACATTTTTCACTGGTTTTTAGACTAAAATTCTAGAACGGTTTCTCAGCTTGTGACTAAAATCGGCAAACATGCTTAACACTCGACAGAAATTTTCTTATTAAATTTAGAGTCTGATTGATTCAGCATTGCAATTCTGTTCGGTTATGAAGAGATCGTCATCACACGCTTGCAGATAGGTCACACTCGCCTAACACATGAGTTCCTGTTCAATAAAACTCCCCGTCCATCCTGCAGCTGTGGTGAACCTCTGTCTGTCCAACACTTCCTGCCCATCGCACAACGAAGCCCGTTCATCCCTACCGTCAGTCCCGGCCCTAATCAACGACCCTATTAACACTGACTCAACCTTGTCCTACCTGAAAGCCTTAGGCCTTTACACCAAGATCTAACCCGAAAGGGATCGGCGTGAACGACACGCAAGTGTTAAAGCGCCTAATGGAAAAAAAATCTGCTCCTTAAAGACCCGTTTTACTTCCCTCATCCTCTGGGATTTTTTGTGAATTCCTCTGTTAATTGGACAACTGGTTCTGTTTTCTTGTTCCTATCACAAAAGGAAGAATATTACTGTTCCGCGACCCTATTAACACTGACTCAACCTTGTCCTACCTGAAAGCCATAGGCCTTTACACCAAGATCTAACCCGAAAGGGATCGGTGCGATCGACACGCACGTGTTAAAGCGCCTAATGAAAAAAAAAATCTGTTTGGCTCCTTAAAGACCCGTTTTACTTCCCTCATCCCCTGGGATTTTTTGTGAATTCCTCTGTTAATTGGACAACTGGTTCTGTTTTCTTGTTCCTATCACAAAAGGAAGAATATTACTGTTCCGGATAGGGAAAAGGCTTAAAGAGGGGGACAGGGAGAGGGGAAAAACAGGGGGCGGAAGGGATGGAATAGGACAATGGAGGAGAAACAGGAAGAGAAATGCAGGGGAAACTATTTCGAGTTGAACTTTTCGGGGGAAATATTGTTTTACAACCGACGGAACTTTAGTAATTAATCTTGATGACAATTTCTATTAAATAACGACTTGGTTGTACCGTACATAGGTACCTGCTCGGGTACAGGCCCACGTCTTGGGAGAAGACAACTTTTCCTTTCATGGGAATTGACGAAATGGAGAATTTTTGTGATTTGGCCAGGAAAATCAGTGTTAAGAAGATTAACGCCTTCCTAACTAAACAGGGAATGAACTAAATCTAACACTTCATCAAATTGGCATTCTGCTTGTTGAAATAACTATTGAATATTTATTTTATTTTGTTCCATTCTTTCCATTTCCATACGTATATAACCCAATTTATATTTATAACTGTGATATCCACCCCTGACTCTTGAGATCTCAAAAACTTTTCAATCTTCCACAGATTCAGTTAAGATTAGGAAGTTAATAATTAGTTAAAATAAAATGGCAATCAGCTGACAAAAATCCCTGATAGAAAAATCAAGAAGAAAGTTTAGGAACATATTAATTTCCGAAGCTACAATTTGAATTCAAAAAACACTCCTTCGAAGTCAACCTTTTGTTACACTCTGTGGCAAAGATGTGTCAATTAATCAATACAATAGAACTTATTAGTAATATGATCAGCCAATCAGATAAGGCTATCAGACATGTTCATAATTAAAATATGTTCAAATCGACCAATAGGAATATGTATGAACATAGCTACGTAGCAATGTAGTGACCGATTTTGGGATTCTCACACTGAAACAAATGAATCCAGCTTGAAATTCCCAGGAAAGTTAATTTGAACATCACTAAATTAAAATATGTTCAAATCGACCAATAGGAATATGAACATAGCTACGCAGCAATGTAGTGACCGATTTTGGGATTCTCACACTGAAACAAATGAATCCAGCTTGAAATTCCCAGGAAAGTTAATTTGAACATCACTTTTGAAAATTAATCTTGTGTTCCAGATTAGATCAGAACAAGTTAGAGAGGATTTCGGGCTGAAGCTGCGAAAGATCTTCAATTAATTTATTAATATAGGAAAAAGAACAACGTCTTCACTTGACTATAGTAACTTTGGAAACTGAAAGAACAAGAGAAAATTTGAAAAGAATTCTATCACTCAGAATTAATAATAAACAATACAATAGAAATCCTACAACTTAGAATGGCATTCCAAATTGGAGAAAAAACATCCGACTAATTGGTGAAAATGTCAAAAGCGATAAAAGACAATGAAGAAACATCTAAATTGTGACAATTTTAAAGAACAAGAGAAAACTTGAAAAGAATTCTATCACTTAGAATTAATAATAAACAATACAATAGGAATCCTACAACTTAGAATGTCATTAGCAAATTGGAGAAAAAACATCCGACTAATTGGTGAAAATGTCAAAAGCGATAAAAGACAATGAAGAAACATCTAAATTGTGACAATTTTAACAATACAATAGAAATCCTACAACTTAGAATGTCATTACCAAATTGGAGAAAAAACATCCGACTAATTGGCGAAAATGTCAAAAGCGATAAAAGACAATGAAGAAACATCTAAATTCTGACAATTTTTAAGAGATTTTGAATTATTTCCATGAACAACAATTCCAAGCTTCAGAGTTTGATAGTTTGATGCTTGTGTGTCAACAAAACATTAAAAATGACAATTTTTGAAGAGATTTTGAATTATTTCCATGAACAACAATTCCAAGCTTCAGAGTTTGATAGTTTGATGCTTGTGTGTCAACAAAACATTAAAAACGTCCATTAGCATACGATTACAAACAATCTATTGACTATTAATTTCAATAGAGAGTAGATTGAGTCATATTGAGAAACAGTATAGAATCAAGGAGGCTCTGTAGAAGAAGTCATTTGAATTTTGTTTAAAAACGTCCATTAGCATACGATTACAAACAATCTATTGATTATTAATTTCAATAGAGAGTAGATTGAGTCATATTGAGAAACAGTATAGAATCAAGGAGGCTCTGTAGAAGAAGTCATTTGAATTTTGATTTAAAGAACACTCTAACAATAGTTCCTCAAATACTCCCAATTTTCTGTAAAAGTTTGGCTACCTTAGGTATGTACCTATCTAGATTATTGTTATTTTTAGTGGTTTTGATTTGTATAGTCCCAGTATAATGACATTGGATTTACAAATGAGGGAACTTCGGTTCGAATCTCATCAGTGACACAAATTTTTTTAGCCAGAGGACCGTTTGGAATATTAAGTTCAAAATAAATTAATTTGATTTTCTCCTTTTTCATTTCTTTCTTCTTTCTTTCTTTCTTCTATGTGCATAGTTCAGCGCTTGGTATAAGTTTCCTTTAAGGTTTGGTGTGACTTGTTTAGATATGAGAACCCCTGACTCTTGAGATCTCAAAAACTTTTCAATCTTCCACAGACAGCTGAATGGACATTTATTAATATCTCTCTCTCTCTCTCTCTCTCTCTCTTTCTCTCTCTCTCTCTCTCTCTCTTTCTCTCTCTCTCTCCCTCCCTCCCTCTCTCTCTCTCTCTCTCCTCCTTTACCTCGCTCTCTGCCTTTACGTCCCTTTCTCATGTCTCCCTTCCTAATTTCAATCTCTCCCTTGTTTTCTTTCTTGCTTCAATCTTCCTCCTCCTCCTTCTTCTTCTTCTTCTTCTTCTCCTCCTCCTCCTCCTCCTTCGTTTTTGCGTCTCTTTTCTTTGTGTGTTGTGTTTCTGTTTCTTGTTTTTCACTAAAGTCGAAAAGTTTCTACCAGAGAAATGATGATCATTTGCAGTAGATTTTGCTACAGCAGCAACAGATTCCTTTAGTTTATGAAATTTAATGGTGTTTTTCCTCAGATGTTTCCTTTGATTTCAATTTGTTTGTCCACAATGTATTCTCATTGTGGTTCATAGAAAATGGTATCTCTGTGTTTGTTTACATTTCTCTGTTCAGCCCGTCTCAGATCCCCCTATTGTAATTCAAACCTTGCCCCATTATGCTCTTCTCTCTGCCCCTGGCTATGTATATTATTTTATAGACGTACCATTATAGACAACCTCATATCCATATATTTCAGTGAAACCATCCTATAATTACACTGCTGATGGACTGGTTTACTTGGTTCACCCATATGGTTTTGCTTTGGTATGGGATATTCTTCGGTAATAATCAATAATAACAATAATATGTGGTGCAGCCTAGCGTCTATCTCGCCGATATTAATTTGGTTTAAAGCCTTGCATGTTTCGCAAAGGATAATTCCATTTGGGTTTAGTCCTCGCATGTTTCAGAGTAAATGAAGTGCTGGGTAATGACTGGGCATCTTAATTATGCCGTTGAGTATCTTATGTGCTAGCATGCATGGGGAGTAGTGAACTGAAGGCTGAGGAATGTGACCTTAGCACCATTATCCAGGAAGAAAAGTTGACTATCTCAAGGGAAGATTTGGAGAAGATCAAAGCAATTTTACGCAGGATAGTTTGGGGATTATGGATAAGGTACCTAGTAGATAAAAAGCTTTGATAAAAAAAAGAAGAAAAAAAAAAAAACTTTGATACGATACATTTGATGGAATGCTTTTTCGAATCAAAGTCTTTTCTAAACCGAGAACAAATTCTATTCGGAGCTATTCCTCCTATTCACTGCCACATTGGTGGTATGTTCGAACTCAAGTGTGTACTCCATCATATTCTTGAAAGTTCAAGCATTTCATAATACATCACCCATCTAGATTGCTAACCTTGATATCATAATTAATAAAAACATAGGCCATACAAAGGAAAACCTCCCAATTCTTCAGCGGACAGATCTTCAAGTATCACGATCTCAAATCTGAAATGTTTTATTAATGAGGTTCGTGGTGTATTATTTTTCGTAATGGTGTCTTTATGACCACCAAAAGATTCGGGGCCAGTTGAACACCAATTTGAGAGTTTTACTTTCCTTATCCTCTAATAGTTGTAGGTGATGTCCTTAATTAATATGATGCCATCAGTTGATGCCATCATATTTTTTTTTTTATCACTTCTCCACCTCTGCATCAAATAACTTACCCTCTCTTGAGCCAAGATATTGAATATGTCACTCAGGAGTAGCATTTCGGTCTGGCATCTGGTTTTTGATAGTGTTTGTTTTGTCCGCTAGGGTCGTTCCCCCCCACTCTTCTAGCATCCAATAAATAAATAAAATATAAAAGTGTGGTGTCAGAGATTTGGGATCTTTCAGAAAGGCGAGATACCTATGTACATATATCAATCTTGATTCAAAGTCTTTTCTAAACCGAGAACAAATTCTATTCGGAGCTAGGTACAGTAAATATTCACTGCCACACAACCAACCTCAGTGGTGTAGTGGTTAGCGCCGTGGACTTCGGATCTGGAGGTTGGTGGTTCGAGTCCTAGTCAAGTCATAAAATTTAAATTCCCAACATGGGTAATAATTCGTATAGCAGACCATTTTATCCCAATCAAAGGCATGCACCAAGTCACACTTGACTTGGCAATGAACCAGGAGGAGTACTGTATCAAATTTGGCCCCGTTTTTCCCGCAGGTGTCTTTCATGAGGGTTTTGCTGGATACAGTTCAGCTATCAGCTGAATCCGAGTTCAATTACAGGGTGTTCCGGAAGTTTAATGTAACGTTCTATGATACAATGGGAGTTGAGATTGATATTTCCAAGGTCCTCTGACCTCTGAGGGAGCGGTGACACCTCAAAAATAAGAGAGATCAACAAAATATTGAAGGTACCAACCTCTTGTATTGAATAGGTAGTAATAATGTTTTATTTGTAATATTACCTATGTTACAAGGTTGGCCAAATAAAATAATCCTTAAAAATAGGTCAAAATCCCAATGGGACAATTAAGTTAAACAACAATATTGAAGTATCAACAATGCCATGTCGTTGTTAGTTTTAGCTTTACCTTTAAACACTCAAAAAAAGTCAATTGTGTTCACCCTGTTTAGGTACATTAAAAACTTTCTGTTATTGATGTTGTTCATGCTATATGGGTTTTTACTTCCAATGTTCTTAATTATGAGATCAAGCTGATCATTGAGAGACATAAAAGGAATCATCCTGCTGAAAATAATGGTCTGATTTGTCTGCCGCCCTTGCAAGCCAAAAAATTTCAAAGTTTGGTTCAATATTTCAATAACTTCGGTGGTGTTTGCAGCTACCTACAGAATGTTTTCTACCTCTTTCCGAGGCCAAACATATTGACAATTGAAATCAAGGATGTATTAGAAGGACATCCTTGTAGAATCTACACACTAGCAAATTCTTTCAATAAAATCCTCTGTCGGGTCCAATTTCATATTGACAACGTTCTCACAGGGTTCTCATAGAAATGCACCACTTCAGAAAGTACCTAGATGTAACTTATCTCAAACCTACATATGTAGATAACTTATCTAAAAACAATTTAGGTAATTAGGTATCCATACAAGAAGATAGTTAGTAATCGGGTCCAACTTCATATTGACAACGTTCTCACAGGGTTCTCATAGAAATGCACCACTTCAGAAAGTACCTACCTATGTAACTTATCTCAAACCTACATATGTAGATAACTTATCTAAAAACAATTTAGGTAATTAGGTATCCATACAAGAAGATAGTTAGTATAAACAAACTAATTAATTAGCTCGAGGTACTCTTTGTAACCTTTCAAATCAAAGCTGTAAGCGTTCTTATCTTGAACATGGACTCCGAATGTCTTCATGTGTGTACAAACTACTTTCCATGTAACATGGAAAGTAGTTTGTACACAAATGAAGACATTCGGAGTACCAACAACACCATTTGTTTGTTTTCATGAAGAGCTCATGATCAAGTTTAAAATCAGGATATTATTGCTCTCGAGGAAATGGATTCCTAAATCAAAAAGCGGTCCGTTTGATCCAACTTGTTTATGGGGTATGAATGTAGTTTTTTTTTTTTTTTTTTTTTTTTTTTTTTTTTTTTCATTTTTTATTTTAAAAAAAACAATTTTTTTTTTTTTTTTTTTTTTTTTTTTAATGGTTCAATTTTGAAATTGAAGAACACCAACAGAAGATCGAGGAGGGTTCACAACTGATCTAAATGTTGGTTTGTTGGTTTCCAAATGGTTTCTTGAATGAAAGATCGGATTTTTAGAACAATTATGTTACACAGATAAATTAGCAGCTGGCTCCTCTTCTTCTTCTTCTTCTTCTTCATCATCTTTGTATTGTACATCATCAACAAACCAACATTGTAAAATTTAATTTTTGTTAAAATAAATGTACCATATTAAATCTAAAAAAAAAAAAAAAAAAAAAAATAATTAAGGCTAATAACTGTTGAATCTGCACCCAAGAGAAAATAAAACCACCTGCCT
>NW_007377721.1:103556-112416 GCF_000475195.1 Diaphorina citri
CGGCGGGCCGACTGTCTGACAGACCTAAATTTGTCCAACCCAGGGCTGTCAGACCGCCAGTAGCATTACTAGGGGTTGCAATGCGGGATCCCGCAATCCCGCGGGATCCCGCACCTTTTTCCAATCTCGCAATCCCGCAGTTTTTAGCTGCTGGATTTGCTGGATTTGCGGGATTTGCGGGATTTTTCGGAATTAATGGATCCATGAATTAAGATAAAAATACCACAAAGAAAAGGTTTAAAATAGGTCGAATAACCCTTTTTTTATGAACTCTACAGGCACCTTGATTTTTCTGTCTACAGGTAGTCTGGTTTCAAGTAGTGTTTCTTTTGTTCTCCTGATTTGAAAGGATGATATTGGTCTTGCAAATCTTGTATTTCTATCCATTCCTCCTACATCCGTTGAAGTAGAAAGAGCTTTTTCAGCCGCTGGTTTAATATGTTCTCACTTGAGGACCAGATTGTCAGACCAAAGTTTGTCAAGTTTATGTTTTTTGAGATCTCACTTTCAGATGAACAAATGCAGACCATCAACTGACCATGGACCATGCCTACATATTGACTAAGATTTAATTCATTTGACAATTTTTACCTACTTTCAATTTTCAATTCTGTTCTGTTTGTTCTGTTTACTTGAATTCATGTTCTGTTTGTTTAATTTTTTGTTTTGTTTTTATCCACAAGTTTCTATTTTCACGGTATAAACGCTGTAATTTTTATTTTCTTTAAAAACGAATTTAAATAAGACAATTGTGGTAAAGATCGTTATCTTTATTCAGCAGTGGATTGATAACAGCTGGTTTATGATGATGGTGACGATGAAAACGAATTAAATTTTGTTTACCTATTGTACAGTTTTGTGATTAAAAGGTTAGCAGGTACTTCAAATAGAAAGAAAATCGCAAAGAAAGAGTTTCAGTCACCTTTGGCGGGGGTTTAGGTGATAAATACCTATGTTGCCCCTTCAATTGCATAAGTGCGGGATCCCGCGCTGGATCCCGCGGGATTGGCCAAATCCCGCGCGGGATCCCGCGGGATTGGAAACGTGCGGGATTTGCGACCCCTATATCAGAGGCACCAACTGACCATTGATCTGAGGACCCAAATCACTCCATAGAAGCAATAAAAAACTAATTTTGAGCACTGTGGTCCGTTTAACGGTGGGAACCTCACTAATGACCCCCCCAACATTACATTGAGATGTCTAACATTGAACCTCTATAAATAAAAACCGTGAAACACAAAGTCAACTTGGGCTTAGGGTTGGGACATCGACATCGATGTTTTGAAAACATCGATACATCGGAACAAAAACATCGATGTCAACATCGATGTTTTTCTTAACATTACATTGAGATGTCTAACATTGAACCTCTATAAATAAAAACCGTGAAACACAAAGTCAACAGTCAACTTGGGCTACCTGACTAATTTTTGTCAGGTTCGTAGCTATTAGTACTTTTTTTATTTAAAGAACACTCTAACAACAGTTCCTCAAATACTCCCAATTTTCTGTAAAAGTTTGGCTACCTTAGGTATGTACCTACCTAGATTATTGTTATTTTTAGTGGTCTTGATTTGTATAGTCCCAGTAGTGTATAGATCCTTAATGACATTGGATTTACAAATGAGGGAACTTCGGTTCGAATCTCATCAATGGCACAAAATAATTTAGCCAGAGGAACACGTAAGATTAAGTTCAAAAAAATTAATTTGATTTTCTCCTTTTTCATTTCTTTCTTTCTTTCTTTCTTTCTTTCTTTCTTTCTTTCTTCTATGTGCATAGTTCAGCGCTTGGTATAAGTTTCCTTTTGGTGTGACTTGTTTACATATGAAGACCCCTCGGGAAAAAAGATGGGAGTCCAATTTTCAAAAAAAATGAGTTAGATACGTTATATAGTACTTCCCCCCCACAAGCAGGGTCCGTCCCTCCGGGAATTTTTTAGCCCGTAGTGATTACAGAAAATCAGTACTATGTACCTGCCTAATTTGTTTAATATTCACTTTATTATTATTCTTGATTTGATTTTTTGATTTTACTTTCATGTAATGATTTAAAATCAAGACTAGAGCCCGCTCTCCCTTTATTCCCAATAATGTTCAAGTCACCCATCCATTTATTGGCCTTGCTCGGCGTAGCTTAACATAGGTGACGCTAAAACCGGTCTTAAATGATCGACAACAAACTTAAAGAGGATAATTAATTTCCTTTGGATTTTTTTCTCGTCGAATTTCATTTCGAATAAAATTAATTTAAAGGAAAAAACTTTTTGGGAGGTAGGCAATTACCATAGCTATAGATCTCGGAATTTTAGAGACTTTAACAGAGAGTCCTACTAGCCCCTGTAATGACTACTCAGTCAGACTACTATCAGACTAATTTCAGACTACTCAGTCATTTATTATTGTCTTTTCATTGCAGACAATCGCGAATAAATGTGCCTGTGTCCTCGGGCGAGAATTTTGTAGACCTCTTCGACCTACTGATTAATTGATCTAATTACAAACTTAAAGAGGATAATAATTAATTTCCTTTGGATTTTTTTCTCTCGTCGAATTTCATTTCGAATAAAATTGATTTAAAGGAAAAAACTTTTTGGGAGGTAGGCAATTACCATAACTATAGATCTCGGAATTTTAGAGACTTTAACAGTTTTATAGAGAGTCCCACTAGCCCCTGTAATGAGTTTCAGACTACTCAGTCATTTATTATTGTCTTTTCATTGCAGACAACCGCGAATTTCAGGTTTATTTCCTTTCAGAGGATCTCCCTCTTATAGATCCATCACAATACAGTATAGGTAGGTACATAGGTTGCTAGGTCCCCGAATCCAAATGAAAGCTTTATACCTAAATATGTATAAATAATGCTGTAAGTGATGTATCCAGGTTTATTTCCTTTCAGAGGATCTCCCTCTTTACCTCTTATAGATCCATCATAAGACAGTATAGGTAGGTACAATGGTACATAGATTGCTAGGTCCCCGAATCCAAATGAAAGCTTTATAAATAATGCTGTAAGTAATGTATCAAATGTTTCCCAGCCCTCTAGAGAGGACATAAATTATTTATCCTCCAAAAGCGCTCAAATCCTTCCCGCTATAATCAGTGGTCAAATTTGTGTGTCTGTCTGAGTGCTTAGGGGTTAGAGGCGTCTGATACTGAAAATAAGATCTCGGAAATTTTAGAGACTTTAACAGTTTTATAGAGAGTCCCACTAGCCCCTGTAATGAGTTTCAGACCACTCAGTCATTTATTATTGTCTTTTCATTGCAGACAATCGCAAATTTCAGGTTTATTTCCTTTCAGAGGATCTCCCTCTTATAGATCCATCATAAGACAGTATAGGTAGGTACGTAGGTAGGTACATAGGTTGCTAGGTCCCCGAATCCAAATGAAAGCTTTATACCTAAATATGTATAAATAATGCTGTAAGTTATGTATCAAATGTTTCCCAGCCCTCTAGAGAGGACATAAATTATTTATCCTCCAAAACGCTCAAATCCTTCCCGCTATAATCAGTGGTCAAATTTGTGTGTCTGTCTGAGTGCTTAGGGGTTAGAGGCGTCTGATACTGAAAATATACTGAATGTAGGGTTTATTTAGAGGTAATTTATAAATCTATAGGTTTCTATACATAAATGTATATCTATAGCTCCAATATGTACCTGGGTCAATATTGTACATGTTACTAGACCTCTGAATTTATTATAAGATACGGATACCCGAAAAGTACCCCGAGGGCCTATACATAAATGTATATCTATAGGTCCAATATGTACCTGGGTCAATATTGTACATGTTACTAGACCTCTGAATTTATTATAAGATACGGATACCCGAAAAGTACCCCGAGGGGCAGCACATAATACAGAGATTTGTTTGTTCAAAGAGATAATAAACGACAAAGCCATTTTGAAATCCAATATCTACCACTGTTACCTTGTTTTTTAAAAAAAATTCCCAACATGGGTAATAATTCGTATAGCAGACCATTTTATCCCAATCAAAGGCATGCACAAAGTCACACTTGACTTGGCAATGAACCAGGAGGAGTACTGTATCAAAGTTGGCCCCGTTTTTCCTGCAGGTATCTTTCATGAGGGTTTTGCTGGATACATTGCAGCCATCAGCTGAATCCGAGTTCAATTACAGGGTGTTCCGGAAGTCTAGTGTAACGTTCTATGATACAATGGGAGTTGAGATTGATATTTCCAAGGTCTTCTGAGGGAGCGGTGACACCTCAAAAATAAGAGAGATCAACAAAATATTGAAGGTACCAACCTCTTGTATTGAAAAGGTAGTAATAATGTTTTATTTGTAATATTATGTTACAAGGTTGGCCAAATAAAATAATCCTTAAAAATAGGTCAAAATCCCAATGAGACACAATTAAGTTAAACAACAATATTATTGAAGTATCAAAAATGCCATGTCGTTGTTAGTTTTAGCTTTACCTTTAAACACGCAAAAAAGTCAATTGTGTTCACCCTGTTTAGGTACATTTAAAACTTTCTGTTATCGATGTTGTTCATGCTATATGGGTTTTTACTTCCAATGTTCTTAATTATGAGATCAAGCTGATCATTGAGATACATAAAAGGAATCATCCTGCTGAAAATAATGGTCTGATTTGTCTGCCGCCCTTGCAAGCCAAAAAATTTCAAAGTTAGGTTCAATATTTCAATAACTTCGGTGGTCTTTTTTAGCTACCTACAGAATGTTTTCTACCTCTTTCCGAGGCCAAACATATTGACAATTGAAATCAAGGATGTATTAGAAGGACATCCTTGTAGCGTCAAAAAATAAGAATGGAAATTGAAGTTACGAGGGTGTTGGAAACTTTTTAGGGTTCTTTTTACAACCTGGTGCTCCTTCCTTGCTTTTGGCGAACAAGAACATAATATATTGTCTTTTTGCTTGCAGAAAGAGTTCGAAGTGAGTTCTAGCTTTTACTCGACATTTTTCACTGGTTTTTAGACTAAAATTCTAGAACGGTTTCTCAGCTTGTGACTAAAATCGGCAAACATGCTTAACACTTGACAGAAATTTTCTCATTAAATTTAGAGTCTGATTGATTCAGCATCGCAATTCTGTTCGGTTATGATGAGATCGTCATCACACGCTTGCAGATAGGTCACACTCGCCTAACACATGAGTTCCTATTCAATAAAACTCCCCGTCCATCCTGCAGCTGTGGTGAACCTCTGTCTGTCCAAGAGCTTACAGTGAGTGGCGTGCCTAACAAGTTAGAAGGGTTCAAGCAGACTGCAATCCTATTACTAACATTGAGAAATTGAGATATCTTAATAAATTATCCCCTTTGTTATAGTAGTCACTGAACAGTGCGTACAATTGTCCTGTCTATATTTCTCTATCAAAAGGAGGGAGAACCCGTCACTCCCACATCAGTAAAACAATACACACTCTACATCACCGCAAGCAGAAGGAAAACGGAGAAAACTGGAAACCGCAAACCTAAAACCCGACAAGAGACACTTCCCCCATTGGAAACATCTTGAAATAACTTTTCCCTGCACTTGAGATGCTTCAAGTGGTAGACACAAGCTTTAATGAAAAGTTTATCAAGTTTATCCGCAGATATTTACACATCAAAGCTGAAAACTTGAAGTGTGTACTTGGAATTAAATATTAATCCGAGACTAGAGAAAGTGCCTTCACCTTAAAGACGCGTCTTTTGAAATTGCATTTTAATAGAAAATTACCGTCGGAAATTGGAAGATGGCGAGATAATGATGGTCTATGTTGGTGTAGGAAACTTGAAGTGTGTACATGGAATTAAATACTAATCCGAGACTAGAGTTATAAAGTGCCTTCACCTTTGCGAAATAGATAGACGCGTCTTTTGAAATTGCATTTTAATAGAAAATTACCGTCGGAAATTGGAAGATGGCGAGATAATGATGGTCTATGTTGGTGTAGGTGTTAGTCTAAGGAACTTGGACAAAGGAGTAGATGAACTTTGAGACGAAAGTAATAAGCAAAGTTTATAAATAGCGAGGAAGGTATCAATTTTCTTGGTGCAAAAAGTCTTTTGATGATGCTCTTTTTCAAATTACAGGGAGAAATAAGACCTTTAGACTTGTAGTTATAGGTACAGGGACTTTTCCAAGTTCCCGCGTGATCAGTGCTGGAAGATGGCGAGATAATGATGGTCTATGTTGGTGTAGGTGTTAGTCTAAGGAACTTGGACAAAGGAGTAGATGAACTTTGAGACGAAAGTAATAAGCAAAGTTTATAAATAGCAAGGAAGGTATCAATTTTCTTGGTGCAAAAAGTCTTTTGATTACAGGGAGAAATAAGACCTCTTTTTCAAATTACAGGGAGAAATAAGACCTTTAGACTTGTAGTTATAGGTACAGGGACTTTTCCAAGTTCCCGCGATCAGTGCCCATTTCCAGAAAGGGAATGGTACCACTGGTACCTGTTATGGCGTAAAAATATGGGGAATTTTTTTTGAATTCTTTCAGACCAAAATGGTTACAACAAGAGAAATTTCAAGGTATAATGCATCCATCTAGTTCTAGTAAATGATTCTTAACAAAAACAGGGGCGGAATCCACCCTTCTTACCTTTCTGATCTCAATCTCATCGACATTTCTCTTCCGTTTGGCCCCCAGTATCGGGGTGCACACAATGGTCTCAGCCGCCCCTGGGTTGACATGTTTCCCATCTAGTTCTAGTAAATGATTCTTAACCAAAAACAGGGGCGGAATCCACCCTTCTTACCTTTCTGGTCTCAATCTCATCGACATTTCTCTTCCGTTTGGCCCCCAGTATCGGGGTGCACACAATGGTCTCAGCCGCCCCTGGGTTGACATGTTTCAGGGCCGGAGTTATCGGTGTAGTGGCCGCTTCATAGAGTATTTGTACGGCCGGTGGCCTCGTGTTCGGACACAGGAGGTTGGTGGTGATCTCATGGCGGCACTTGAAGTTTGACTTGCGCTCGCTGAAGGCCGTCAGGTCACTTTCGGCTGAAACAGTATTTGTACGGCCGGTGGCCTCGTGTTTGGACACAGGAGGTTGGTGGTGATCTCATGGCGGCACTTGAAGTTTGACTTGCGCTCGCTGAAGGCCGTCAGGTCACTTTCGGCTGAAATCAGAAAGAGATGGAAACGAGAGGTTAGACATTGAAGGAGATGATGATAAATAAAATTGAAGTCAGGTTGGTCCAAATTTCTGAGTATTAGGAGAGAAGAGGGGTGATAATTTGGCAAGGGAAAGGGCCATTGTTCAAACAAATTATTTATTAGTAAAGCTACTTATGAACATCAACATCACACGTATGGTGCAAGTTCATTTTAACATAAAGCTCAGGAAAATTAGATCTCATTATTGGTTATCTATACATAAAAAGAAAGCGTTCCTCATTGATAAACGAATCCAGAATATTATTATAGGTACCTGTTGGGAGTGTTGGGTATCTTAAGATAGCCTTCAAATGTCATCTTGGAGATTATTATCAATCCTTACCTAAATCAATATCAAATTTCTTTAAATCCTTTCCAATATACATTAAACTCAGGTTTATCTGATTCAATCTCATTCCAACCAATATGTATAACTTTATAGAACTTTAGATCCAGAGAGATAAGCTGTATTGTTTTATCTCACGACCCAATTTTGGATAGGAAATTTTTGAATACTCATCTAAATACTCATCAAAACTCAACTTTTTTTTAGCTCTCTTGATTAAAATAATATGGTACACCTATTTTTCAAGTGTGTATCCTCTATTCTGGTGATGTTTTTTCTCCTTTTTTTTGCAACCCCCTATCTTTCGACATATTTGGATAGGAAATTTTTGAATACTCATCTCTCATCTAAATACTCATCAAAACTCAACTTTTTTTTTAGCTCTCTTGATTAAAATATGGTACACCTATTTTTCAGTGTGTATCCTCTATTCTGGTGATGTTTTTTCTCCTTTTTTTTGCAGCCCCCTATCTTTCGACATTTCACCAGCGTTTTTTATAAAATGACCTCTACGATATCAATTTATCAATCACTGTTTTGTACAAGTTTTTCAACGCCCTCGGTTTTATTCGTCATTCTCAGCTCTATATTTTCTCCTACTCCTTGTGAAATTTCATAGCAGAGTGTCAAATCTCGCAGCAAACACCAAACAATATGGACCAATAAAGAAGACGGAGAAAGTTACGCTTGGAAGTTATTAAAAACGTAAACGTCATAGTGCCGTCAAAAAGGGAACTAAACAACTTCCCACATCTCTTATCTCCCGTTGTTTTTCCTCGTAAGAAATTTAATGAAAACGCCAACAGAAAACACCGCCTTGACTTTGCGGTTAGACCTTGCCCCCTGAAAATCCTTCACTTCTTTCGCCCTATTACCGGCCACATTTCCCGCAGCCCCGCGTGTCCAATTCTGTCCCTGAATTCAGGGCTGTCGTTCGTTGCAAACCAACCTGCCTCGGTGGTGTAGTGGTCAAGACGCTCGCCTGGTAATCAGGACGGCGTGGGTTCAATCCCAGTCGCGGTATGGAATAATATAATTTGAGAAGTTGACCACAATAATGTTAGTAGCCTACTGCTAAAGTAAAGGAACTTTTCAATGCTATGCGAGCAGTATGAATAAGCATTAAGAACTATTATTGTAAGCAACTCTTATCGACTTATCGTTTGATTAGGTTTTTTATTTGAACCCCAATCTGCCGTGGTACACCTATTTTTCAAGTGTGTATCCTCTATTCTGGTGATGTTTTTTCTCCTTTTTTTTGCAACCCCCTATTCTTTCGACATTTCACCAGCGTTTTTTTTTGACGTCATAATTCATGACTCCCGCTTCGTTTGTTTGTGCGCAAGCGTTTCTGCGCATTTTGA
>NW_007377721.1:112530-117615 GCF_000475195.1 Diaphorina citri
GAATTAAAAATTGAATTTTCGACCTTTTAAAGTTACTTTTTCGGAGTTTTGACCTCTGATTTGGATTTTTCACAACTTTTTACGTAAGAATCGACCTTTTATTAATAATTTTTACCCATTTGCAACTGCTCCATTAGAAATGCTGAAATGTGTGAAATAAAAGATGATCCAAGTACAACTTCCGTTTATGGCACTCCTGGTAGCAGGTGTTCTAACCAGCTCGGAGCTGACATTCAACTCTGAGGGTCTGGCAGTGCTTTGGCATTTGCTCACATTTCAGAAATGACATCTAGATTGAAGTCTTGAAAGTCCAGTATTCTATCTATGTACTATTTGGCTATCTATTTACCTCTTCATATTACTTAATATACCTACGAGTCCTTATTTAATTTTACGTCGCGTATACGTCCTCATTTAATTATTATCATAAGCCTCATTTTCTCATTTAATTATTATCATAAGTCATACCTATGGCAAGTTCAGTGTTCAGTGGCCTGTTCCTGAAGCCAACTTTACACTTTGCAGCTTTGCACTAATAATGTTTAAGCAATTTTTTCTAAGGGTTTTCCTGTGTAGAATTTGACATTGTTTTTGTGGAGCAAAAATTCTTTTTTGGAACATATTCAGTCAGGAACACAATACAATGAGTCCTCAAATAAACCAGCACCCCTCTCTGATTGAGAATCGGACAAAGTCCCCATTTCCATCAGGACAAGGAAGGATTCGAAACAGCCCAACGCAGGTGTCTTTCATGAGGGTTTTGCTGGGTACAGTTCAGCTATCAGCTGAATCCGAGTTCAATTACAGGGTGTTCCGGAAGTTTAGTGTAACGTTCTAAGATACAATGGGAGTTGAGATTGACATTTCCAAGGTCTTCTGAGGGAGCGGTGACACCTCAAAAATAAGAGAGATCAACAAAATATTGAAGGTACCAACCTCTTGTATTGAATAAGGCAGGGAAACTAGTGAACCTGGTAAAACAATCTACAAAGTGTATACCTAATACCTACTGAAGAGAGAAGTCAGAAACAACGCCTTGAATCGTTGAAACGAGTAGAATTCAAGCACAACTTGATAACACTGTGTGTAAATATGTACCAGTACCAGGTAGCAATACAATCTATCCAAGGAACAAGTACACTAATAGCTTATATCGAACCAAACCAAGACAGGTTGGCAGGGAAACTAGTGAACCTGTTAAAACAACCTACAAGGTGCATACCTAATACCTACTGAAGAGAGAAGTCAGAAACAACTCCTTGAATCGTTGAAACGAGTAGAATTCAAGCACAATTTGATAACACTGTATGTAAATATGTACCAGTACCAGGTAGCAATACAATCTATCCAAGGAACAAGTACACTAATAGCTTATATCGAACCAAACCAAGACAGGTTAACATTGATTGAAGATGCTACACCGAGATAAACTTGGAAGCAAATATCTTGAACTGGGAGGTCCGGATAAAAATGCAACCCATAAAACTAGTAAACTATATTAAAATAATGCTGGAGTAAACTATATTAAATTAATGCTGGCGGTGAAGAAGGAGAAGAAAAAGAAGAAGAAGAAGAAGAAGGCGCATCAAGCAAGGTCTCTGATTGTTCTTTTGTTGAAAGCTGAAATTTTGACTCCATGAACTTCACAAGAGTATGTGTTGTTTGTGTTAAGTTGTTAACGATACAGTGACTTGATTGACAACAAGTTTGTGTAATTGGAACTTTGTGTTACGAAGAAAACTCTTGTGATAATCTGGGGTGCAGAAGTAGAAGAAGAAGTAGGATATATAAAATATACCTCATATATATGTAAATCAATGCTTCTTTTTAGTTAATTCTTTTTCTGGCGTACCTAGTCCGGATTTCTAGCATAATCTCTCAATGATCAAATCAGTGGAATACCATTTTTAAAGTTTCAATTACGAGTACCTACAAATATTGGAATGCATCATTTTTCAGCTCAATTCTCGCCTGACTCAAACTCTTTTTCAAAGGCTCCTCGATTAGTATCTTCCACAAATTATTAATGACTATAAAGAAGGAGAAGAAGAAGAAAAAGAAGAAGAAGAAGTAGTAGAAGAAGTAGGGGGAGGAGAAGTAGAAGAAGAATATGTTATTTGTATTTAATGAGAGAATAAATATATCAGATGCAAAATAAAATATGTTGATGATGGAAAAAACCTCATCCTCAGATTTAAAATGACATTGGTAGAGATCATAAAAGTACCTATTCATCTGTTCCTCCCGAAGATCAAACTTGAAATGATGACCCTCGTCATTTCAAAGAAAAGAAGGACAGAGTAGATTTTTTTTTATTATTATTTTTGTCAGTTTTAGAACTTATTCAAAGCATCATTGCATAATTTCGAACATATTCAAAGTAACATTGCATAATTTAGAACTTATTCGAAGAATTGCAAAATTTCCCGACAAAATGTAAGGTCAACAATGAGACTACTAAATTCTCTTTGACATACGTGGAAATAATCTTCGATTGTATTGACATTAGGTATATTTGTAGAGGTATTTAAATTCTCTGAAGAAGAAACTACAAAAGCATTTTTTATTATTATTATTATTATTATTTTGGTCAGTTTTAGAACTTATTCAAAGCATCATTACATAATTTCGAACATATTCAAAGTAACATTGCATAATTTAGAACTTATTCGAAGCATTGCATAATTTCCCGACAAAATGTAAGGTCAACAATGAGACTACTAAATTCTCTTTGACATACATGGAAATAATCTTCGATTGTATTGACATAATATTTTTGTAGAGAGGTATTTAAATTCTCTGAAGAAGAAACTACAAAAGCAGTGTGTAGAATAGAATATATCTTATTTGTCCTGCTGGGATAGGGTAGGTTGGTAATGCCGATTTATTTAATGTAAAAATGTATCTTATTGTCGGCTAAATGGCCAGGGCCACAATCAGCCAATGAGCTTACCTACTTAATACAAGAGTTAAAATTTCCAACAGGAAATGATACCAAAAGGAAATAGTAAAAGACTGATGACACCAAATTACCTTTTGCTTCTGCCAATACCACAGAATGTGTGAAGGGATCAGCATAAAAATATGAAAACTTCAACAAAAAAGATATTGCAAAAATATTTTCTTGTTGTAGAAAAATGAATCTGTTGCAAAAGTTGATTATTGTGTTGTAAGTTTTCACACAATATAGGATTCCATGGAATACAAAATGATGCCAAGGGAAAAGTGATGTTTTTCCAAGACACAGAAATGAACGGAGTTTCTGTGAATTTAGAATTTATAAGTTTGTTCCCAATACCAAAATAGGTAGGTATCATTGTTATTTGTTCTTGTTAGTATTTACAAGCTTTCCATTTTCTGCATTTCCCAAAGTTCCTCATAGCTGGCCAAAGTTTAGGTTTTGAGAAAATTTCATCACCTTCTAACCAGTATGCTAGGCATTCTCTACAAAGGAACACCTTGTATACTCATACACACTAGTAATATCCGTAAAATATTTTCTCTCACTTTTATTATTTGTACTACCCATAACCTTCTGAGCATCGACTCAATATTTCCTGCAAATCCTTCTGAAATGAGATTTTCCCTTCCCCCTCCTGCAAAGCGGGAAAATTTACTCTAAACAGATCTTTCGTTCCCGGAATTGTCTTGTTTAAAAGGTGTCCTAAGTTCTTATTATCCGGGACCGAATGACTTTATGATTCCCCCTTCTTTAGAACTTTGGAGCTTTTATTCTAAAAATAACTGGGGTAGTTGGAAATTTGAAGTTTGGACTTCATTGTTAGATTTTACAAGTTCTACTTACGTAAGTAGAGAGTATAATATACATTAAATTTCTAAATGTTATCTAAACTTTCTCGCTTTGAGTTCATAGGTCGTCGCGACAAATTTCAAGATCAGAGCTCATTTGTGTGAGAAATGGCCTTAGGTATGTACCAATGTACCTACCTAGATTATTATTGTTATTTTTAGTGGTTTTGATTTGTATAGTCCCAGTAGTGTACTTAAATGACATTGGATTTACAAATGAGGGAACTTCGGTTCGAATCTCATCAGTGACACAATTTTTTTTTAGCCAGAGGACCGTTTGGAATATTAAGTTCAAAATAAATTCATTTGATTTTCTCCTTTTTCATTTCTTTCTTCTTTCTTTCTTCTATGTGCATAGTTCAGCGCTTGGTATAAGTTTCCTTTAAGGTTTGGTGTGACTTGTTTAGATATGAGACAACCATCGGGATATTTTCATTCTTTACACCGAACATAATTATGTAGCAGTCAATAAATGTTCATTCCTTTTCTTTGACTCTTTTCTTTCTTTTACATCTGTAACGTCCAAGTAAATGATTTATCTATTAGATAATCATCGGGATCTTTTCATTCTTTACACCGAACATAATTATGTAGCAGTCAATAAATGTTCATTCCTTTTCTTTGACTCTTTTCTTTCTTTTACATCTGTAACGTCCAAGTAAATGATTTATCTATTTGAAATAATAAGACAGAAATGAAAAAATATACAGATAATGTGAATAATATGCGAACTAATTAAAGGAATATGCATCAGATTACACAGTGTTTATAATCCGAAATTAATATTTTTATCTTTCTGAAACTGCTCCACATAATTCTCGATGTAATGTCAACGCAGATAATGTGAATAATGTGCGAACTAATTAAAAGAATCTGCATCAGATTACACAGTGTTTATAATCCGAAATTAATATTTTTATCTTTCTGAAACTGCTCCACATAATTCTCGATGTAATGTCAACTATACCTATTTCAGCAAATTCGATTTAATTAGGTACAAAAAAGATGAATCTGGAAACCAACATTTGAATATTGTCCGCAAAAAAGAGATATCACTAGAGAAAATCTTTGAGTTAGTAGCAATAAATAATTCCTTGCTTCCAGACCAATTACAAACATATTATTCGATAATAAAACTAACAAGCTGGGCCCGTCCCTCCGGGAATTATTTAGCCCGTAGTTTATTCGATCAGTACTTATGTACCTAATTTGTTTAATATTCAGTTTATTATTATTCTTGATTTGATTTTTCGATTTTACTTTCATGTAATGATT
>NW_007377721.1:118231-168231 GCF_000475195.1 Diaphorina citri
GGGAAAAATTTTAAAAACAGAGCCTCTTTGTTGGAGAAAATGGGAAAAAAACCCCCCAAAAACAGTTTTTTTTTTTTTTTTTTTTTCGGCTTTATGGTTTTCTAGACAAAATTTGCACCAACACTTTCGTGTTCCTGGTAAAAAGACCTTTAATTTGATATATAGGTCGACCAGGTTTCAATAAGTCCTTCTATGGGGACAGAGTGACAGACAGACTGACAGACGACACCAAAGCGCATACAATAGTCCGTCCCTTATACCTTTTTATTACTATTGTAATAATAAAGGAAGGACGGACTAAAAATCCGAGAAATTCTAATGGCCAGATTTTGAAAAAACCATAAAAAAACACCTTTTATAATCAGTTCTTAATTTATGAACTCCTACAGATTTGGAGTGTTCTTAATTTGAATTTTTAGTGTTTGCTTTTGGCGTGCGAAAACACAAAAAGTGATTATTTTTCGCCCAATTCCTGTTGGCTATCTGTTTAACAATCACCATTTCGAAACAACCAAATCTTAGGTAGGTAATATTCTACATTATCATCATGATTGCTACGTACATAAAGCTAAATCAATGTTTCCTTCCTTCCTTCCTTCAGTAACATCAAGATTTCTGGATAATTGATACAACTAATACTTCCAAAGTAACTAACCGCTTTTGTTGGTTTTACCGTTCTAATAAAGTAATAAAAGTAAAATTAGCTAAAATGGCAAGCATCCTAGGTAGATTCGTATAAGCTTAACCCGTCTTTTAGGGCTGTTAGCCCCTACACCTAAGCCTTAGAGTGGGCTTTTTGTGTATGGAGTTAATGCATCCCGGGTTAATTTGGTACCATAATTAGAAATGCTGAAATGTGTGAAATAAAAGATGATCCAAGTACAACTTCCGTTTATGGCACTCCTGGTAGCAGGTGTTCTAACCAGCCGTACATTAAACTCAGGTTTATCTGATTCAATCTCATTCCAACCAATATGTATAACTTTATAGAACTTTAGATCGAGAGAGATAAGCTGTATTGTTTTATCTCACGACCCAATTTTGGATAGGAGAAGAAAAGAAGAAGAAGGAGAAGAAAAGAAGAAGAAGAAGAAGAAGAAGAAGAAGAAGAAGAAGAAGAAGAAGAAGTAGAAGAAGTAGAAGAAGAAGAAGTAGTAGAAGAAGTAGGGGGAGGAGAAGTAGAAGAAGAATATGTTATTTGTATTTAATGAGAGAATAAATATATCAGATGCAAAATAATAGAAGAAGAAGAAGTAGTAGAAGAAGTAGGGGGAGGAGAAGTAGAAGAAGAATATGTTATTTGTATTTAATGAGAGAATAAAGATATCAGATGCAAAATAAAATATGTTGATGATGGAAAAAACCTCAGATTTAAAATGACATTGGTAGAGATCATAAAAATACCTATTCATCTGTTCCTCCCGAAGATCAAACTTGAAATGATGACCCTCGTCATTTCAAAGAAAAGAAGGATAGAGTAGATAGGTATATTATTATTATTTTGGTCAGTTTTAGAACTTATTCAAAGCATCATTGCATAATTATGAACATATTCAAAGTAACATTGCACAATTTAGAACTTATTCGAAGAATTGCATAATTTCCCGACAAAATGTAAGGTCAACAATGAGACTACTAAATTCTCTTTAACATACGTGGAAATAATCTTCGATTGTATTGACATTAGGTATATTTGTAGAGGTATTTAAATTCTCTGAAGAAGAAACTACAAAAGCAGTGGGTAGGGTAGAATAGAATATACCTTATTTATCCTGCTGGGATAGGGTAGGTTGGTAATACCGATTTATGTAATGTAAAAATGTATCTTATTGTCGGCTTAATGGCCAGGGCCACAATCAGCCAGTGAGCTTACCTACTTAAATACAAGAGTTAAATTTTCCAACAGGAAATACCTATGTAGGTAATACCAAAAGGAAAGAGTAAAAGACTGATGACACAAAATTACATTTGCTTCTGCCAATACCACAGAATGTGTGAAGGGATCAGCATAAAAATATGAAAACTTCAACAAAAAAGATATTGCAAAAATATTTTCTTGTTGTAGAAAAATGAATCTGTTGCAAAAGTTGATTATTGTGTTGTAAGTTTTCACACAATATAGGATTCCATGGAATACAAAATGATGCCAAGGAAAAAGTGATGTTTTTCCAAGACACAGATATGAACGGAGTTTCTGTGAATTTATAATTTATAAGTTTGTTCCCAATACCAAAATATGTAGGTACCTATCATTGTTATTTGTTCTTGTTAGTGCATATTTACAAGCTTTCCATTTTCTGCATTTCCCAAAGTTCCTCATAGCTGGCCAAAGTTTAGGTTTTGAGAAAATTTCATCCCTTTCTAACCAGTATGCTAGGCATTCTCTACAAAGGGACACCTTGTATACTCAATACTCATACACACTAGATAGTAATATCCGTAAAATATTTTCTCTCACCTTCCAAGACACATATATTATGAACGGAGTTTCTGTGAATTTAGAATTTACATATAAGTTTGTTCCCAATACCAAAATAGGTATTATTATTATTTGTTCTTGTTAGTATTTACAAGCTTTCCATTTTCTGCATTTCCCAAAGTTCCTCATGGCTGCTGGCCAAAGTTTAGGTTTTGAGAAAATTTCATCACTTTCTAACCAGGATGCTAGGCATTCTCTACAAAGGGACACCTTGTATACTCAATACTCATACACACTAGATAGTAATATCCGTAAAATATTTTCTCTCACTTTTATTATTTGTACTACCCATAACCTTCTGAGCATCGACTCAATATTTCCTGCAAATCCTTCTGAAATGAGATTTTCCCTTCCCCCTCTCACAAAGCGGGAAAATTTACTCTAAACAGATCTTTCGTTCCCGGAATTGTCTTATTTAAAAGGTGTCCTAAGTTCTTATTATCCGGGACCGAATGACTTTATGATTCCCCTTCTTTAGAACTTTGGAGCTTTTATCCTAAAAACAACTGGGATAGTTGGAAATTTGAAGTTTGGACTTCATTGTTAGATTTTACAAGTTCTACTTACGTAAGTAGAGAGTATTATAATATACATTAAATTTCTAGTGCAATATACCCAATTACCTATTTTGTGAAACGTGAACTGTGAAGTGTTACCCAAGTTGTAAAATTGCTGTCAGGACCGCAGCTCGCAGGTTAGGACCATACTTTGTTGACAAAAATCATATAATAATAAATATAAACACTGATTTGAAAAATATGTCCTATTCTATTTTGGTTTTCCTTTGTCACTAGTGAAACTTTTTTCCTCCTACCTCAAACAACGTAAATTGAGAGTAAAATATAAAAACACCTTATCAGCTCCTTACTATCCATCTTCTTCAGTACCCCAAGGTAGCTTGCTGGGAAACCTCTTTTTTCTTGTCATGATTGATGATATAACTATGTGGATCAATCAAGCACACATCACAATTTCATAACACAAGAACAAGGTAGGTATATTAGAAGAACTCGTCAGGTAGGTATATTTCTAGTCACCATCTCCATATGGACACATTGAAGTAATTCCAATCGCATACTCAATGGACATAAACACAAGATCATTGTAGGCAAACCACATACTCTATGGACTAGTATTAGATACATCAATAGAAGATCATTGTGGACAAACGTGTAAAATGGATAGTGATAGATCATCGCAATCGTATAGACAAGATAAAAGAAGAGCTAATTCAATTTGGAAGCTAATATAATGACAACGTGTGTGTGACATTTCTTTCTCGTGTGGCACGCGTTCCATTGTGTTGTTGGCCTCATCATTACTATCATCATCATCTTCTTCGTCATCACTAACATCTTCGTCATCGTCACCACTAGGTATTGTAATAGATTTCGGGGATAGCTCTCTTCCGAATGACAAGGCCGGTCGTTCTCGCATGGCTAACACCGGGGGAGGCGAAGAGGTAGGGCTGGCTTCTCTCCTGGACGACTAACGCTGCTAGCTTGGTTTATATCTTATTTATACCAGCAGAGTCGGTCTTATCCGTCGAGGGAGTGTGATCACGAGACTTATCGGTGACGTCTTAGGTTCCAGCTGATCCCATCGTTGCTACCACTATCTCTCCTGTAGTTCGATGGCATGAGTTGTGGCCTCTCACCGTCCTATCTTTGCCTTGTGATCCAGACTTCGGTCTGTTATCTTCGCTTCTGATGATGGCAGATTTTGGACCCTACTACAGTATGTAGGTATTGTAGGTAGGTAGGTAGGTAGGTGCCTTGTCTCTGACTAAAGCGTGGATTTACCACCTAGGTATTAGTAGTAGTAAAGAGTGATCCTCATGAGAACTCGCAGCTATAATTCACCAACAATTGAAAATAATTTCCAAGAGTTCTTGGAGAATACATGCGTTCCTAATATTTTTGTTGAAGGAAACCTATTAAGAATTTGGCAAATATTACGTATCCATAATAGCTTTGAGAAATTCCAATGTACCTGGGCTGAATGTCCAGTTGCTTCCCAAGTCTTGGATAACCCAATTATGAGTTATGAGATCATAATTCATGCTGTTATTCTTTTGTCTATTATATTAGGCAAAGCTTGGAGTATTATTGATAGCACCAATAAAGTGACCCAACCAGCTCAGAACTGAAATGTGAAATTCAACTCTGAGGGTCTGGCAGTGCTTTGGCATTTACTCACATTTCAGAAATGACATCTAGATTGAAGTCTTGGAAGTCCAGTATGCTATCTATATAGGTACTATTTGACTATATATTTACCTAATCCTATACATATTACTTAATATACGAGTCCTTATTTAATTTTACGTCGCGTATACGTCCTCATTTAATTATTATCATAAGCCTCATTTAATTATTATCATAAGTCATATCACTCAAGTTCAGTGTTCAGTGGTCTGTTCCTGAAGCCAACTTTACACTTTGCAGCTTTGCACTAATAATGTTTAAGCAATTTTTTCTAAGGTTTTTCCTGTGTAGAGTTTGACATTGTTTTTGTGGAGCCAAAATTCTTTTTTGGAACATATTCAGTCAGGAACACAATACAACGAGTATACCCTCAAATAAACCAGCACCCCTCTCTGATTGAGAATCGGACAAAGTCCCCATTTCCATCAGGACAAGGACGGATTCGAAACAGCCCAAAATAAGGCAGGGAAACTAGTGAAGCTGTTAAAACAACCCACAAAGTGCATACCTAATACCTACTGAAAAGAGAAGTCAGAAACAACGCCTTGAATCGTTGAAACAAGTAGAATTCAAGCACAATTTGATAACACTGTATGTAAATATGTACCAGTACCAGGTAGCAATACAATCTATCCAAGGAACAAGTACACCTTTTCTCTGACTAAAGCGTGGATTTACAACCTAGGTATTAGTAGTAGTGAAGAGTGATCCTCATGAGAACTCGCAGCTATAATTCACCAACAATTGAAAATAATTTCCAAGAGTTCTTGGAGAATACGCATGCGTTCCTAATATTTTTGTTGAAAGAAACCTATTAAGAATTTGGCAAATGTTACGTATCCATAGCTTTGAGAAATTCCAATGTACCTGGGCTGAATGTCCAGTTGCTTCCCAAGTCTTGGATAACCAATTATGAGATCATAATTCATGCTGTTATTCTTTTGTCTATTATATTAGGCAAAGCTTGGAGTATTATTGATAGCACCAATAAAGTGACCATTAATATTCCTATACCGTCCTCCATCTTTTTTTTTAATTAATAGAAATGTTACTTGCGTATGTTGGTCACACCTTGCGAACGGCCTTGCTAGAAAAAAATGCTCACAGGCCTCACAGCCTTATACCAGACCTTATTGAGATACTAAAGAGTTAGGACGCAACACAATCCATTATTCATTGGCCAAAGGAATGAACCATTGGTCAGTGGAAGTATGCCTTCAGATAGGCAGTTGATTCTAATGACACCATAAACGGTGCTATGCAATGGTTGTCACTTGAAGAGAAAAAAGATGGGAGGCCTGTTGAGCAAAAAAAAAGTTTCAAGCTTCTTGCATGAGGAATGAGGGTGTTCTTTTTTTAAAAAAGGCCCAAATAGTCTATTTGAAATTGAGAAAGAGGTCCTTCTAAAAATTCTAAAATACTTCTTCGGTTAATTTTGCTTGTACTAAACTATAAACTTAGAATCTTTGTCAATAAAAATCCATCTTTGGAATGAAAACACCTTTCTGAAATTCTGAAGAGAATCGTGGATAGAGTTCTAAAAAGCATCAAATAAGACTATCATAACTAAGGAATGGCTAGGCGAGAAAAAAGTTTCAAGCTTCTTGCATGAGGAATGAGGGTGTTCTTTTTTTTAAAAAGGCCCAAATAGTCTATTTGAAGCTGAGAAAGAGGTCCTTCTAAAAATTCTGAAATACTTCTTCGGTTAATTTTGCTTGTACTAAAACTAAACTATTAAACTTAGAATTTTTGTCAATAAAAATCCATCTTTGAAATGAAAACACCTTTCTGAAATTCTGAAGAGAATCGTGGATAGAGTTCTAAAAAACATCCAGAAAGGTCAAAATAAGACTATAGACTATCATAACTAAGGAATGGCTAGGCGCTTAACTCCATACACAAATAGCACACTCTGAAGCTCAGGTGTTAGGTGTTGGGTCAATTTGCCCCAAGAGATGGGTTAAGCTTAGGCATACGAATCTACGAGGAATGGCTGAAACCACTTTTGATCTTCGTGGGGATCAAACGCATTTCATTTGTGTTTAGATTTCTCATGAGATTCTTTTGAAACAGGTCCCCCGTGTTGGATCATGACTTTCAAGTCTCGTATTGATCCATTTATGGCCATTCAGATGACGGTCTAATCTCTCATCTGATTGGTAGATATCAAATAGCACACTCAGAGGCTTAGGTGTTAGGTGTTGGGTCAATTTGCCCCAAGAGATGGGTTAAGCTTAGGTATACGAATCTACGAGGAATGGCTCAAACCACTTTTGGTCTTCGTGGGGATCAAACGCATTTCATTTGTGTTTAGATTTCTCATGAGATTCTTTTGAAACAGGTCCCCCATGTTGGATCATGACTTTCAAGTCTCGTATTGATCCATTTATGGCCATTCAGATGACGGTCTAATCTCTCATCTGATTGGTAGATATCTCTATTCACTAAGCATCCATGATAGGACCTGGGTACTCTTTTGTATTAACATCAATCAGTTGATTAAGAATAACCATAATAATTGTTATTGTTTATTTAATTAAACTTTCTAACCTTGATATACATTTTTGAAGTCCTCGGATACAGGGTTTGATAGAGGAACCGATATTAATTTATAGTTTTGAAAAGTCATTTTCTAAATCGTTGCTCATTGACGAAAGGCAGGCCAGCTACAAAAAGACAGCAGGAGCCAGCAAGAGTAAAGTAAGTAAGAGGACCAGTGCCTGATAAATCTCTGAATGGAACCATCAACATAGCATTACCAGTGTAAAAAGATTATTGAAATGGAAATTGATTGCAAAGGAGGCATGTGATGTCCACTAAAGTTGTGAAAAAGCTCTGTTTTACCACAAAGATTTTGAGAGAGATTTGAGATACCTTTTAAGCTGATATTAAGTACAAAGAAGACCAAGTCACCAAGTAGGTACTGAATAAAGTAGTTTACAAGGAATCTGCACTGGAACAGATGGGCAAAGATTTCATCCCGATCATCACGATTTGAGGCTGATGAATAATCTGAAGAATCGCGTGCTCCTGACTTTTCCCTGCTCCACTCAGGCAACCTCAGTGGTGTAGTAGTTAGCGCGGTGGACTCAGGAACTGGAGGTTGGTGGTTCGAGTCCAAGTCAAGTCATAAAATTTAGCGTAGTGCATTAAGCAGGGTACGACATTTGTGACACTGGAGGTTGGTGGTTCGAGTCCAAGTCAAGTCATAAAATTTAGCGTAGTGCATTAAGCAGGGAACGACATTTGTGACAAGCATTTATGCTTAACACGATTAAAATTCCTTTTACTCCACTCAGGCTGGGTCATGTTAATGTTATGAAGTGGACAACTTCTTTTTTTTTTTGTAGATTTGTAGAAACTTAGCCCATCCTTTAGGGCCGTTTGCCGTTTGCCCCCACACCTAAGCCTTGGATTGTGCTTTTTGCACTCAGGCTGGGTCATGTTAAATGTTATGAAGTGGACAACTTCTTTTTTTGTAGATTTGTAGAAACTTAGCCCATCCTTTAGGGCCGTTTGCCGTTTGCCCCCACACCTAAGCCTTGGATTGTGCTTTTTGTGTACGAATTTCGTCCTTGGCAGGTTTAGGGTGACGCTAAACTTGTCTGCGGTCTGTTCCCAAAAGTCCCGGTCTCTATCCCAATATTTTGAATGATGTAGGTTAGAATCCCTATCTGATACTGATTCTCGTGGAGCTGCAGATTTTATCAGACTCTGTATATGTTTCATGCTAGTTCTAGTTCTACTTCTAGAGAGCCATACTCCGGATAGAGGAACCGATATTTATAGTTTTGAAAAGTCATTTTCTAAATCGTTGCTCATTGGCGAAAGGCAGACCAGCTACAAAAAGACAGCAGGAGCCAGCAAGAGTAAAGTAAGTAAGAGGACCAGTGCCTGATAAATCTCTGAATGGAACCATCAACATTATGCGGTGTTGATATCCATCTGAAGAATCGCGTGCTCCTGACTTTTCCCTACTCCACTCAGGCAACCTCAGTGGTGTAGTGGTTAGCGCGGCGGTCTCAGGAACTGGAGGTTGGTGGTTCGAGTCCAAGTCAAGTCATAAAATTTAGCGTAGTGCATTAAGCAGGGAACGACATTTGTGTGACAAGCTGGACTCAGGAACTGGAGGTTGGTGGTTCGAGTCCAAGTCAAGTCATAAAATTTAGCGTAGTGCATTAAGCAGGGAACCAATAGCACACTCTGACTCTGAGGCCCAGGTGTTGGGTCAATTTGCCCCAAGAGATGGGTTAAGCTTAGGTATACGAATCTACGAGGAATGGCTGAAACCACTTTTGGCCTTCGTGGGGATCAAACGCATTTCATTTGTGTTTAGATTTCTCATGAGATTCTTTTGGAACAGGTCCCCAGTGTTGGATCATGACTTTCAAGTCTCGTATTGATCCATTTATGGCCATTCAGATGACGGTCTAATCTCTCATCTGATTGGTAGATATCTAATTATAGATATACCTATCTCGTGAAACGTGAACTGTGAAGTGTTACCCAAGTTGTAAAATTGCTTTCAGGACCGCAGCTCGCAGGTTAGGACCATACTTTGTTGACAAAAATCATATAATAATAAATATAAACACTGATTTGAAAAATATGTCCTTAGATCAATCACATTCCATTCTACAACAATCAATACAAACATTTCATTTCATGTGGATCAATCAAGCACACATCACAATTTCATAACACAAGAACAAGGTAGGTAGGTATATTAGAAGAACTCGTCAGGTAGGTATATTTCTAGTCACCATCTCCATATGGACACATTGAAGTAATTCCAATCGCATAATTTCATGTGGATCAATCAAGCACCCAAACATCACAATTTCATAACACAAGAACAAGGTAGGTAGGTATATTAGAACTCGTCAGGTAGGTCTATTTCTAGTCACCATCTCCATATGGACACATTGAAGTAATTCCAATCGCATACTCAATGGACAATTGGACATAGACACAAGATCATTGTAGACACACCACATACTCTATGGACTAGTAGTAGATACATAGAAGATCATTGTGGACAAACGTGTAAAATGGATAGTGATAGATACAATGGATCATCGCAATCGTATAGACAAGATAAAAGAAGAGCTAATTCAATTTGGAAGCTAATATAATGACAACGTGTGTGTGACATTTCTTTCTCGTGTGGCACGCGTTCCATTGTGTTATTGGCCTCATCATTATTATCATCATCATCTTCTTCGTCATCACTAACATCTTCGTCATCGTCACCACTAAGTACCTATTGTAATGGATTTCGGGGATAGCTCTCTTCCGAATGACAAGGCCGGTCGTTCTCGCATGGCTAACACCGGGGGAGGCGAAGATGTAGGGCTGGCTTAAGAGAAGAACCAATATTTAGTTTTAAAAAGTCATTTTGTAAATTGTTGCTCATTGGCGAAAGGCAGACCAGCTACAAAAAGACAGCAGGAGCCAGCAAGAGTAAAGTAAGTAAGAGGACCAGTGCCTGATAAATCTCTGAATGGAACCATCAAGATTATGCGGTGTTGATATCCATCTGAAGAATCGCGTGCTCCTGATTTTTCCACTCGGGCAACCTCAGTGGTGTAGTGGTTAGCGCTGTAGTGGACTCAGGAACTGGAGGTTGGTGGTTCGAGTCCAAGTCAAGTCATAAAATTTAGCGTAGTGCATTAAGCAGGGTACAACATTTGTGACAAGAATTTATGCTTCACACAATTAAAATTCCTTTTACTCCACTCAGGCTGGGTCATGTTAATGTTATGAAGTGGATAACTTCTTTTTTCGTAGATTTGTAGAAACTTAGCCCATCCTTTAGGGCCGTTTGCCGTTTGCCCCCACACCTAAGCCTTGGATTATGCTTTTTGTGTACGAATTTTGTCCTTGGCAGGTTTAGGGTGACGCTAAACTTGCCTGCGGTCTGTTCCCAAAAATTACCGGTCTCTATCCCAATATTTTGAATGATGTAGGTACTGATTCTCGTGGAGCTGCAGATTTTATCAGACTCTGTATATGTTTCATGCTAGTTCTAGTTCTACTTCTAGAGAGCCATACTCCGAATACTGATATAAGTAGATTAGAATCCTTATCTAATACTGATATAAGTAGGTTAGAATCCCTATCTAATACTGATATAAGTAGTTTAGAATCCTTATCTGATACTGATATAAGTAGGTTAGAATCCCTATCTATTACTGATTCTCGTGGAGCTGCAGATTTCATCAGACTCTGTATATGTTTCATGCTAGTTCTAGTTCTACTTCTAGAGAGCCATACTCCGGATTAGGATGAATAGAATAATTCCAGGCATTCACCTAGAGGTCTTGCATTACGCGGCACTTTACCAGATTAAGTCATACTCTGCTTCAATCTGCTCTATCATACTCTACTCCAATCTGCTCTAGATATCATGCTCTGTACTCTGTGTTGTATGATTGATGAAGTGTCCAAAATAGTTCTGAGTGAGATATTATCTTCAACAATCAACGTTAAGTTCATGATAGACGATAATGTTGCCTGAACTCCCGCGGATATATGTGCATGATGATACTCTACTCCAATCTGCTCTAGATATCATGCTCTGTACTCTGTGTTGTATGATTGATGAAGTGTCCAAAATAGTCCTGAGTGAGATATTATCTTCAACAATCAACGTTAAGTTCATGATAGACGATAATGTTGCCTGAACTCCCGCGGATATATGTGCATGATATGTAGGCTGGTTGATGGGAATTTGTCTATGTACCTGAAGATGACTGAAAAATGCAACCTGCGGATGTGGCAACGAGCAGACGCATGGACATCTCCAGGTATGCGGCCAAATGGAGACGACATGCACTCACGCAGATCTCCTTGCGGCAAATGAGAGGGCAGTTTACGTCTCAGACTTCTGGGGAAGAAAGATTTGATGAGAAAGAAGAGGACACAGAAAGTAAGTAGGTAAGAACTGAAAAATCTTATTGGAGCTTTGTGTAAGGTTCGCTTTACAAAATAAATGTTCTTTTGGGTCATAGGAACGTTGAATTCTATAGAGCTTAAGGTGACTTGGGATTCCTTTAAGCCGGGGGAGCCGGCTCCCCGACCCTTGAGCTCCATTTTTCTCCTTTACTGTACGTCAGATTCCAAAAAATGGGGGTCGAGAAGCCCGGCCACCCCCTTCGAGCTTCGTTTTTCCCCTGTACTCTAAGCTAGACTTCGAGGATTTGGATCATCCACCCCTCCCGGTACATCACTGTTTGGACCCTCATAACCCTCCCCTCGACAAAATCCTGGATACGGCCCTGCCGCCTCCCAACCTGCTCCTGAACTAGGGGTCAGGAGACTAGGGACTAGGGGTCAGGAGACTAGGGACTAGGGGTCAGGAGAGACACCCTTTGTGTGAATTATTTTCGACGGCACAGTTATTCGTGTTAGCCCATCATAATACAGGAGACAAATATGAATAATACCTTCAACTTTACTGTGATTGTCGAGAAATCTGCTGTCTTGAAAAACGCCAAAAACAATAAGTTTATAGCTCAACCTAATAGTAGAATTCCTATCTTCTTTTGAGGTCTCTCTTCTTCTTCGCCTTTTCCCATGTTCAGATGGGGTCGGCGTTTGTCGTCGGCCTCTCAATCAGCTTTAGAGTGATCGCTTTTGAGGCCAACTGGTTTTGGCTAAACAAAATTTTCGGAGTGGATGCCCTTCGCACTCAACCTTTGCTATTGATATAGCATAAGGAAATTTGGACTAGTCTACTCCCTGTTTATAGTCCCCTAGCTAGACGCTGATAATATATGAATAAGCATTAAGAACTATTATTGTAAGCAACTCTTATCGACTTATCGTTTGATTAGGTTTTTTATTTGAACCCCAATCTGCCGTTCCTATTACAACAATTACTCCGTCGTTCTTCTTCGTGAACACCCCTCATTTCCCCTCCAATGTCAACTCTTCCCACCCATCCCTCTCTCAGCATCCTACTTCCAAGTGTCAAACCGCTCCTCCTCAGCGAGACATTATTAAAATTGCTCTTCCATAATATATACAATTATACTTGTACCCACCACTACATACCTGTTCACATGAAGTGTAATTTTTATTTTATTTTTAACTACCTACCTTATCATGGGCTCATAGCTAACACAACTTCCATGTTCATCCTGAAAGTCCCATCTTTAGGTTGATTGGTAAAATATTACACAGACCACATGCGTGTAATGTAGCAGTTGTTTCATTGCCACGAAATAAAAACGGGGGTGAAACACTTTCTAGCATGAAACACTTTTCCAATCAGTGATGAAATTTTGTTTCGGCAGTCTCCATTCCATTCCACACTATGCACTATGCTTAACCGCTCCTAATAACCCAACTCCTCCACTTTCCTGCTCCGCCCACCTTGCTCTCCCATCCTTCAACGCTCCTCATCCAACTTTCCACAGCTCATTATTGAAACTGACACCGTCTGACGTTGAACGGTTCAACATCCCCCCTCATTTGTGAAAGGGTGGGGGGAGAGAATTGCAAACAAAGGGGGAAAGGGTACGTCTTTGGAGGGAAGGCACCCAATTTTCTCCCCGTACGAAATGCGAAGCGACACTCTGTAAGTCGGGGCTAATTACCTCGGAGGTTGTCGAGACATGGGGGGACATCCTCTTCTTCCTCCCCCCCCCCATTCCCCCCACTTCATTTGTGAAAGGGTGGGGGGAGAGAATTGCAAACATAGGAGGAAAGGGTACGTCTTTGGAGGGGAGGCACCCAATTTTCTCCCCGTACGAAATGCGAAGCGACACTCTGGAAGTCGGGGCTAATTACCTCGGAGGTTGTCGAGACATGGGGGGACATCCTCTTCTTCCCCCCCCCCATTCCCCCCAGTTGTCGCCTAATTGGTGTAAGATGCAGGAAAGACATGCACTCACGCAGATCTCCTTGCGGCAAATGAGAGGGCAATCTACGTCTCAGACTTCTGGGGAAGAAAGATTTGATGAGAAAGAAGAGGACACGGAAAGTAAGTAGGTAAGAACTGAAAAATCTTATTGGAGCTTTGTGTAAGGTTCGCTTTACAAATAATGTTCTTTTGGGTCATAGGAACGTTGAATTCTATAGAGCTTAAGGTGACTTGGGATTCCTTTAAGCCGGGGGAGCCCCCCCACCCTCGAGCTCCATTTTTCACCTTCACTGTACGTCAGACTCCAAAAGATTGGGGTCGAGAAGCCCGGCCACCCCCTTCGAGCTTCGTTTTTCCCCTGTACTCTAAGCTAGACTTCGAGGATTTGGAGAATCCACCCCTCCCGGTACATCACTGTTTGGACCCTCATAACCCCCCCTCGACAAAATAATGGATACGGCCCTGCCACCTCCCAACCTGCTCCTGAACTAGGGGTCAGGAGACTAGGGACTTGGGGTCAGGAGACTAGGGACTAGGGGTAAGGAGAGACACCCTTTGTGTGAATTATTTTCGACGGCACAGTTATTCGTGCTAGCCCATCATAATTCAGGAGACAAAATATGAATAATACCTTCAACCGTGATTGTCGAGAAATCTGCTGTCTTGAAGAACGCCAAAAACGATAAATTTATAGCTCAACCTAATAGTGGAATTCTTATCTTCTTTTGAGGTCTCTCTTCTTCTTCGCCTTTTCCCATGTTCAGATGGGGTCGACGTTTGTCGTCGGCTTCTCAATCAGCTTTAGAGTTATCGCTTTGGCTAAACAAAATTTGGCTAAACAAAATTTTCCGAGTGGATTCCCTTCGCACTCAACCTTTGCTATTGATATAGCATAAGGAAATTTGGACTAGTCTACTCCCTGTTTATAGTCCCCTAGCTAGACGCTGTTTGAATTAAGTGTAGGGTTTGCTAAATCATAACTGCTTGTTATTGAAATTACCAATGTTTGATCTCATATTACCTGTATAAAACAGTTAAGTAGTTTTCAACTCTAGTAATCAGGTCATCACCTCTAAAAACCAAAGGCAACAAAGATATAATAGGTATGGTTGAAGCTATAAATAGCCTAAGTGATCCATCCATCATTGATGAGGCACAAAGTTTTACCCTTTCTTGGAAAGACGTGGGTAGCTTGGTAGTCCATACTGTTACAAACTAGGTAATTGAAAAGAAGCTAGGACCTGAAGTGATACAGCTTTAGGTATCGTTAAAACAAAACTAAGGCAAAAGCAAAGCAGTCCCAGTACCTATAACTTAGGTACGAGTAGCAAACAACATTTAATGAGGACCCTACTGTTGGAGTAACCTAAATTTAATAACCCAAATAATCGAGAGTGACTAACCCATCAAAATATTCCAAGATTAATATCTTCATTAATCATATTTCGTGATACAGCTTTAGGTATCGTCAAAACAAAACTAAGGCAGAAGAAAAGCAGTCCCAGTACCTATAACTTAGGTACGAGTAGCAAACAACATTTAATGAGGACCCTACTGTTAGAGTAACCTAAATTTAATAACCCAAATAATCGAGAATGACTAACCCATCAAAATATTCCAAGATTAATATCTTCATTAATCATATTTCCAGAAGAAAAGAGAAGCCCCAAAGTGATCCAAAACCTTCAGCGTAAGATGAAGAAATCAAAGCAACTGCAAGGAGAATGAATGAGGACCTGAAGGTAGGGGCAGGTAATCTGGGGCCCCCAGGGGCTTCAAAAGAGAATCAAGATACCATACCCAGTTTACGACGTCAACCTTGGAAGTGGTGGTTACAGGTGATTGTAAGTACCGGATTACCTGCCCCTACCTTCAGGTCCTCATTCATTCTCCTTGCAGTTGCTTTGATTTCTTCATCTTACGCTGATGGTTTTGGATCACTTTGGGGCTTCTCTTTCCTTCTGGAAATATGATTAATGAAGATATTAATCTTGGAATATTTTGATGGGTTAGTCACTCTCGATTATTTGGGTTATTAAATTTAGGTTACTCTAACAGTAGGGTCCTCATTAAATGTTGTTTGCTACTCGTACCTAAGTTATAGGTACTGGGACTGCTTTGCTTCTGCCTTAGTTTTGTTTTGACGATACCTAAAGCTGTATCATTTCAGGTCCTAGCTTCTTTTCAATTACCTAGTTTGTAACAGTGTGGACTACCAAGCTACCCACGTCTTTCCAAGAAAGGGTAAAACTTTGTGCCTCATCAATGATGGATGGATCACTTAGGCTATTTATAGCTTCAACCATACCTATTATATCTTTGTTGCCTTTGGTTTTTAGAGGTGATGACCTGATTACTAGAGTTGAAAACTACTTAACTGTTTTATACAGGTAATATGAAATCAAACATTGGTAATTTCAATAACAAGCAGTTTATGATTTAGCAAACCCTACAGTCCCTACACTTATGTATTTCAATTTTCAACATCAAATTGTGTTAGCTATTTGTGTTTCTTTTACCTGCTTATAGGAGGGTCGCTCTAATTTCACCGTTCACCAGAGCAGCATGGGCTATTAAATGAATTTAATTTTTCCCCTCTACATTGCGGCAATAAAATACATTATTGTTTGGATTGTATCGGCAACATTTATTAATCTATGGGCTGAGGTTTCAGAGATAATATTTGCTATGCTTGGATGAGAGGATGGGAAGGATTGTAACATATTTGTATACTTGTAGGGATGTTATTATCAGGGTGAAGAGCTTTGTGTTGTGCTATTTTATCCCTACTCGCTTCTACAGGGCGTTTGGGAAATTTGCTGATGATACATATACGGCCAAATGGAAATGTACCTTTACTTGACCAATGTTTTCAAAGGTTTCTTTGCCAAGTTGTCTTGATATTTTGTCTTTCAAAGATCCGTGCTCAACTAGCCAACTTTTTCTGTTGATATTGTTTTATTGGTTAATGTGTTGAAAGCGTTTTAGGATACTCTCACATGTTTGTGTAATACATTGTGTAGCAGATATAACAAACCAGGTGTCAGATTTGTAAAAATAAGTCCCTTGCGTACACTTTGGCATTTTTCATTTGCCAGTTTGGCACTTTATTGAAACAGCGCATTGTTTCATTCGTTTTAGATATCATTATTGAAATTTTATATAATTCTTGCCCTCCCTGTACTCAACGTTTACATTATATATGTTTGTATAAATCTAGCATTAATTTTGTGTCATTTTCTATAATTCATGAAATATGAATTTTATCTAATAACAACAATAATATTACTATCACAATACGGTGAATAATGGAAATAAATTACAATTAAAAAATATTGCCCTAATTGTTACAATGCATGAGGTGATAAATAACTCGAAAGAGGATCCCTTGAAATCCTTAAATATTGAAGCATACCGAAGTCTTCTGGAAGGATAAGGAAAAATTGCCCATTACAGACATCAGCTCGCTATATCAGTCATCAGCCTGTATCGAAGTGCTACATTCGTGACAACTATAAGAAGTTGCCTCTACTTCTTCTTCGCCTTTTCCCGTGTACAATGTACATACGTACGGGGTCGGCGTTTTTCATCAGCCTCTCAATCAGCCTTAACTATATAGGCTGACATTTGGTTTTGGCTACAAATTTTACGAGGGGATGCCCTTCGCACTCAACCTTTGCTATTTGCTATTAGCAAGAAGTTGCCTCTATTTGCTTGTTATTAGCAAGAAGTTGCCTCTTAATAATGCAATAATGGAAACCCAATACTAAATCACTTCTATTGCACATTCCTAATCTAGCACAAGAGCTCCATAATCTTAACGATTTACAATGTAAGGATCAGGCGATTGAGGCGGCACACTGCTATAAAGCAAATATGACACTAGAAAAGAGAGGCCCCAAAGTGATCCAAAACCTTCAGCGTAAGATGAAGAAATCAAAGCAACTGCAAGGAGAATGAATGAGGACCTGAAGGTAGGGGCACAACCTAGCGATGGTAACTCGGTACTCATTATGGTGGTAGCGGGGGTACGTGAGATTAAATCCGGGGGTGCGCGAGCGAAAAAAGGTTGAAAACCACTGCCCTAGAATATCCCAACCTAACTCTCCTTCTAAAACCATCTCTCTCTCCCTTCTCCTAAAACCCTTGTATGTCCCAACATTCTTTCCCACATTTTCTCCTTCCCTTCTTCTCAATCTCTTTCCCTCCCGAAGCGTCCCCATCCCACCATATTCTTCTCCTCTAACCCCTGAATCCCTCCCTCCTTTCTCCTCAAACTCTGTCCGAACCTTTCACCATCTCTCCCAGGGCCGTATCCAGGATAAATATATACAGCCCCTTGTGTAACTGACTGACTGACTGACTGATTCACTCACTCACTCACTCATACTAATTGATCTCGTATTCCATGACACATTCTCGATTTTACCACAGATAGTTTTCAGTGAATCCAAAGAGAAATACTGGCCTGTGTAAATCAAATGGGTGATGTCAAAGAAAACCCTCGACACTGTCTAAACTCTCACCATTTCTACACCAGCTTTTAGATGGACTTCTTTTGGCTTATACCTACGATATCTATTAGGGCCCTTTTATGACTATTACCTATAGCCTATAGTCCACCATGATACCACTATAACTATAATGTTCATGTAGGTACATAGGTACTACGTATCCATATTTATGAACTCATAATGACACATTTATGAACTTATAATTAACTAAAACCAAAGAAGAAGTTGATGTTCAACAGTCCAACTCTTGACAAATACATCGCCAGAGACAACTCAATAATCGTTGAGAATAAAGAGTTTTTATTTCTTGGAATAATGTGACATCTTCACAAACTGTCACTTGAATGGAAAGGAATAATAATTTTATTATTGCATAAAAATGCCTAATTAATATTCTTATACCGTCCTCCATCTTTTTTTTTTAATTAATAGAAATGTTACTTGCGTATGTTGGTCACACCTTGCGAACGGCCTTGCTAGAAAAAAAAATGCTCACAGCCTTACACCAGACCTTATTGAGACACAAAGAAAGTAAGAAGTTAGGACGCAACACAATCCATTATTCATTGGCCAAAGGAATGAACCATTGGTCAGTGGAAGCCTTCAGATAGGCAGATGATTCTAATGACACCATAAACGGTGCTATGCAAATGCAATGGTTGTCACTTGGGCCTGTTGAGAGAAAAAAATTTCAAGTTTCTTCAATGAGGAATGAGGGTGTTTGGTCTTTTAAAACAAAAGCGCAAATAGTCTATTTGAAATTGAGAAAGAGGTCCTTCAAAAAATTCTAAAATACTTCTTCGGTTATTTTTGCTTGTACTAAACTATAAACTTAGAATTTTTGTCAATAAAAATCCATCTTTGGAACACCTTTCTGAAATTCTGAAGAGAATCGTGGATAGAGTTCTAAAAAGCATCAAATAAGACTATCATAACTAAGGAATGGCTAGGCGAGCATTACCAGTGTAAAAAGATTATTGAAATGGAAATATATTGCAAAGGAGACACTTAGTAATTTTGTGATGTCCACTAGAGTTGTGAAAAAGCTCTGTTTTACCACAAAGATTTTGAGAGAGATTTGAGATACCTTTTAAACTGATATTAAGTACAGAGAAGACCAAGTACTGAATTACTGAATAAAGTAGTTTACAAGGAATCTGCACTGGAACAGATGGGCAAAGATTTCATCCCGATCATCACGATTTGAGGCTGATGAATGGTAATTTTGTGATGTCCACTAAAGTTGTGAAAAAGCTCTGTTTTACCACAAAGATTTTGAGAGAGATTTGAGATACATTTTAAGCTGATATTAAGTACAAAGAAGACCAAGTACTGAATGAAGTAGTTTACAAGGAATCTGCACTAGAACAGATGGACAAAGATTTCATCCCGATCATCACGATTTGAGGCTGATGAATGGCAAAGTTATTTTACCCGCAGCCAATCGCGAGCAATTAGTGCTTCTTAACTTCTTATTCGTGGCAATAATTGGACAGAAATAAAACTCGATACCCCTGCAGAAAAAGAATACCTGTCGTGCCAAACATGGTGTAGGAATTACCAACATGTTGCAAAGCTTATAGGTATTTTGGTTTCAGAGTTACAATTAGTTGAAATCCAAGATCAGGGCATAGGGAATAGGGGTACCTTTCATTCTCTATTATACCTACATATTTATAGTCATTAGGTGTGTGCTTAGTGGTGTACTCCTGGTATCCTGGCGTGGCTGAAGAAGTGGCCTTACCATTTTGTGAAAGTGAAACTAGTTTCTCTAAAGTTCGAGAGTGTAAGCAACTTTGTCCATGAATGGTACTCGTAAATGCCCAATTTTGCTGTCTGCAGCTACTACCCTTTTTCCGGAATATTCCTTCAATATTCTGTTGAAATCCTGTAACTCGATGCAATATGATCCTGTCTGTAACTACTACCCTTTTTCGGGAATATTCCTTCAATATTCTGTTGAAATCCTGTAACTCGATCCAATATGATAAGACTTTAGCAAGGCCTGCGATGCTCTCAAGATTCATGAGATACCCTGTCCGTATGAGTTTTCAGTCTACTTGAAGCTGACATAGCGCATAGTCTAATACAGCTAATGCAATATGATAAGACTTTAGCAAGGCCTGTGATGCTCTCAAGATTCATGAGATACCCTGTCCGTATGAGTTTTCAGTCTACTTGAAGCTGTGTGCTTAGTGGTGTACTCCTGGTATCCTGGCGTGGCTGAAGAAGTGGCCTTACCATTTTGTGAAAGTGAAACTAGTTTCTCTAAAGTTCGAGAGTGTAAGCAACTTTGTCCATGAATGGTACTCGTAAATGCCCAATTTTGCTGTCTGCAGCTACTACCCTTTTTCCGGAATATTCCTTCAATATTCTGTTGAAATCCTGTAACTCGATCCAATATGATAAGACTTTAGCAAGGCCTGCGATGCTCTCAAGATTCATGAGATACCCTGTCCGTATGAGTTTTCAGTCTACTTGAAGCTGACATAGCGCATAGTCTAATACAGCTAATACACTCCAAATACGAACACATCCTAAAATATTACCTCGTCCCTAATACGGAAATTTTGAGAGTCTCACACAAGGCTCAAGCTTAGGACCAAAGCATTCACATTGTCAGAGTACAAATCCTATTTTAGGTCTTTTGTAAAAGATAAAGTATTAAAGCATGGGGGAGAGGGAGATAAGGGAAGGATGCTTTTTCATTTTGATCGAATAGGACAAGAGGAAACTTTTGACTGTTGAGTGTTTTATTGCTCGTACAATATTTCTGGCGTTATCGCTGTTATTTTATGCTCTTTGCGGCTCGAAGTGGTTTTAACATTTTAGCTCTTTACGGCTTTGTCTACGATCATTCAAAGTCTCATTTGACTTGGTGATTTTTAAGATTACTTATTTGATGGAATATCATTTTCAGAGAATACTTTTAGTATATTCAAGTGAGCGCCGTATCGACGCCGTCAATAGACCGTCGATCGACGAGGTGTATCTATGTTGTCAAAGCAGTATACTGTTTCAGTTGACTTTCAGATCATCCATTAATAAGAACCAATTGAAAAACTTTCAATTTTATGTAGGTAGGTACTACATCCATTTGAACTTTGAGATTCAAATTTAAAACAAATATATTATTCTAATTCGCCCCATTTAGAATGCTAATATCATGTTGGGGTGGTATGGTATAATTCCTCATGCATTGTAACAATTAGGGCAATAAGCGCCGTATTTTATTCGAATGCAAAGTGCAATGTTTGGAAGAAATTTGTTTTCTGTCTTGGAGAGATTGGTCTCGGACTCATCCATAAATAAGAACCAATTGAAAAACTTTCAATTTCATGTACTACATCCATTTGACCTTTGAGATTCAAATTAAAACAAATATATTATTCTAATTCGCCCCATTTAGAATGCTAATATCATGTTGTTGGGGTGGTATGGTATAATTCCTCATGCATTGTAACAATTAGGGCAATATTTTTTAATTGTAATTTATTTCCATTATTCACCGTATTGTGATAGTAATATTATTGTTGTTATTAGATAAAATTCATATTTCATGAATTATAGAAAATGACACAAAATTAATGCTAGATTTATACAAACATATATAATGTAAACGTTGAGTACAGGGAGGGCAAGAATTATATAAAATTTCAATAATGATATCTAAAACGAATGAAACAATGCGCTGTTTCAATAAAGTGCCAAACTGGCAAATGAAAAATGCCAAAGTGTACGCAAGGGACTTATTTTTACAAATCTGACACCTGGTTTGTTATATCTGCTACACAATGTATTACACAAACATGTGAGAGTATCCTAAAACGCTTTCAACACATTAACCAATAAAACAATATCAACAGAAAAAGTTGGCTGGTTGAGCACAGATCTTTGAAAGACAAAATATCAAGACAACTTGGCAAAGAAACCTTTGAAAACATTGGTCAAGTAAAGGTACATTTCCATTTGGCCGTATATGTATCATCAGCAAATTTCCCAAACGCCCTGTAGAAGCGAGTAGGGATAAAATAGCACAACACAAAGCTCTTCACCCTGATAATAACATCCCTACAAGTATACAAATATGTTACAATCCTTCCCATCCTCTCATCCAAGCATAGCAAATATTATCTCTGAAACCTCAGCCCATAGATTAATAAATGTTGCCGATACAATCCAAACAATAATGTATTTTATTGCCGCAATGTAGAGGGGAAAGATTAAATTCATTTAATAGCCCATGCTGCTCTGGTGAACGGTGAAATTAGAGCGACCCTCCTATAAACAGGTAAAAGAAACACAAATAGCTAACACAATTTGATGTTGAAAATTGAAATACATAAGTGTAGGGACTATAGGGTTTGCTAAATCATAAACTGCTTGTTATTGAAATTACCAATGTTTGATTTCATATTACCTGTATAAAACAGTTAAGTAGTTTTCAACTCTAGTAATCAGGTCATCACCTCTAAAAACCAAAGGCAACAAAGATATAATAGGTATGGTTGAAGCTATAAATAGCCTAAGTGATCCATCCATCATTGATGAGGCACAAAGTTTTACCCTTTCTTGGAAAGACGTGGGTAGCTTGGTAGTCCACACTGTTACAAACTAGGTAATTGAAAAGAAGCTAGGACCTGAAGTGATACAGCTTTAGGTATCGTCAAAACAAAACTTAAGGCAGAAGCACAAAGCAGATCCCAGTACCTATAACTTAGGTACGAGGTAGCAAACAACATTTAAATGAGGGACCCTACTGTTAGAGTACCCCTAATTTAATAACCCAAATAATCGAGATGGACTAACCCATCAAAATATTCCAAGAATTAATATCTTCATTAATCATATTTCCAGAAGGAAAGAGAAGCCCCAAAGTGATCCAAAACCATTCAGCGTAAAAGATGAAGAAATCAAAGCAACTGCCAAGGAGAAATGAATGAGGACCTGAAAGGTAGGGCAGCAGGGAATAATCCGGTGCCCCCAGGTGGCCTTCAAAAGAGATCCAACGATACCATACCAGTTTACGACGTTCAACCTTGGAAGTGGTGGTGGTTACAGGTGATTGTAGCTTAGTTGATTACTGGGCAGGTGGCCAGTAGGGAACACGGGGCCGAAGCAGTAGACGCCGATATTCGGAGACGAAATTCCATTTAATAATATACCCGCAGGATGTTTACCCAGAGTTAGAAGGAGTATAGAAGAATCCAGTAAAAGAGTACGAGAAGAGAATTAGAAAAGAGTATGAAGGAAGAGTTGAGGCAGGAAATACCACAGAATGATCTACAAGAAGAAGGAGGATTGAACGGAGTTTTAACCAGAAGCGATTGAGGGGAGAGCACAGAGCTTCTCTCGAGTTAAAAATTCCAGAAAACTTTTCAATCTTCAAATTCAATGTGAGTACTTAATCACACAACGACTACCCGCTCAGAGTAAAGAATCTCCTTTAGAATTTCATTTTTCAGAGAATTTTATATTTAAGGGGCCAGACTTTTGAGGTGCACAATTTGCCCTTGGAATTTCATACAGAAGCGTGCAAACGTCAAAGAGTTCGAAGCGTCGCGCCGCGTTCGGCCTATCTTATATTATAAGAACAAGATCCTTCACTCATTCACATTTCACAGTTCACATTGTCACATTTCATAGTTCACACACTGATCGCTCAATCTCGAGAACCATTCACACACTGATCGCTCTATCTCTATAACCACAACACCTAGAAAGCTGAAATTTGGTAGGGATATTCCTTTTATGGTCTAGGTGTGCAATAAGAAAGGATTTTGCGAAAATCTAAACCGATCCTGAGATATGATCAATTTTTGATCGCTAAAATCTCCATAAGAAATACACAGGAAGCAGAGACTGCGGGAGAGAAAACTTTTCCTCACTCGCCTAATATTTGAGTTTCGTTTATGTTTTTAGTTTGTTAACTACAAGTTCGGCCATGCCTTTTCCACAAGTTTGGCCATGCCTCGGGATGAACTAGCGGGATTCCGGAGCGAAGCGACGGAATTCAGCTAGTATAAGTATATGTATATTAACACGAAATAGAGTTTGATGGTTCAGACTATACATTACCCAAGATCATTCTAGTAGGTTCCTCTAGTTAGATTCCTTTGTTTGGCTTTGACAGTTTGACGACAGGTAACTGTTGATCTCCAATGAATGTTTTAGTTTTGCGTTTAGTTCTTAAACTTAAACAAATGGCAATAATAGTTGCCACGTTCTTTATTCATCCCTATTTGATATTGACAGTAGATCAATACCAAATAGGTACATGGAAACGACCTTTCTGATCTTTTTTAATGCTCTCTCGCAATGGTCTTCTTTTTAGGGTTCTCTATTTAAATTTCGTCGCTTCTTCACTTTTGAAGATCCATCTTCAATCAGGGAGGGCTGACGACTAACTTGAATGGTCACTTAAAAACCAATATCACTAAAAAGGATGCTACCGCCTCTTAATTTGAGTAAACACCGTACTAGTAGGTATCATTATTGAATTTTAATACCTGAAGAACAAGTGGATTTATGTACACAAGTTACCAGAATCAGGTAAAATTGCTTCGGTTGCGACCAAGAGTGCATTTGTGATATCGTCCCCCGAGTAGTCAATGATTTGCAAGGAGTCTAATGGTTTAGTTGAATAAATAATTGTTCAAATGGCAAAAGGATAACATGTCCACTTGTCCACTTTACAAGAGGACATTGAAAGTAGGTGGGTGATAACAGTATTGATACAATTCACGTTGAAATAACCTAACCAACCCCGGGAGTCCACTTTACAAAAGGACATTGAAAGTAGGTGGGTGATAACAGTATTGATACAATTCACGTTGAAATAACCTAACCAACCCCGGGAAGTAGTAGCTATGGCTGCAGCGAGGGAAGCTTTGGAGGTTGGTGGTTCGCGTCCATGTCAAGTCATAAAATTGATCACATTGTGAGTCTAATGGTTTAGTTGAATAAATAATTGTTCAAATGGCAAAAGGATAACATGTCCAGTTGTCCACTTTACAAGAGGACATTGAAAGTAGGTGGGTGATAACAGTATTGATACAATTCACGTTGAAATAACCTAACCAACCCCGGGATCCAGATCTAGCACGGAGGCAATAAAATCCGCTTCTAATTTGTGTCTTGTGTCAGCGGGGAGTAGGAGCTCACTATGATTTCTCAGACCTCTCTTCACGCTACGACACACGATCTTTGGATGACCAAGGTTTTTTATTTTATTCTTCTTAGGAACATGTTCAATCGTATTTGTTTCATGTAATATACGTACATCTTCCTTGTTTTATTTAAATTTCCAATACATACTTTATGTGTTGGTCTGTGGGTGTCAAAGGTTCATGGAAGTTAAGTGGTTTTGCAATCGGTTTTGTGCAAGATGATGATACTTCTGTGATCTTTGGATGACCAAGGTTTTTTATTTTATTCTTCGTATAAACATGTTCAATAGTATTTGTTTCATGTAATATCTTCCTTGTTTTATTTTATTTAAATTTACAATACATACCTACTTTATGTGTTGGTCTGTGGGTGTCAAAGGTTCATGGAAGTTAAGTGGTTTTGCAATCGGTTTTGTGCAAGATGATGATACTTCTGGCACGGTTGATGAAAATAGTGTATCTTCTGGTTTTGTAGGGAATTTCTTGATTCTGTGTGGGTATCCATCCCACACGATTGCAATATCGTAAATAATATGACGTAGGATACCTAGGTATACTCTATCAGATTAAGCTCAACTAAATGCCCTGTTTGTTATCTTGATCTTTGGATCTTTGGGAGAAATTTATAGCTGAGCTTTTATAGGTGAATGCAGAGCTGGTAGTAGAGATATATGAGAAACGGATTATTGATGACGTTAGCTGATAGTTGCTACCAATTGGGTTCAGAATGTCACACTGGCCACTTTATTGCAATATCGTAAATATTATGACGTAGGATACCTAGGTATACTCTATCAGATTAAGCTCAACTAAATGCCCTGTTTGTTATCTTGATCTTTGGGAGAAATTTATAGCTGAGCTTTTATAGGTGAATGTTATAGGTAGTAGAGATATATGAGAAACGGATTATTTATGACGTTAGCTGATAGTTGCTACCAATTGGGTTCAGAATGTCACACTGGCCACTTGCACTCTAAATAATTAAGTAGGTATGCAAAGTACAAAGTTTGTTTCCATGACGTTTTTTGAGGCACTGTATGCATTTTGGATAAAGTATGAATTTGATACACTGCACAATGCTGAGCATGATAAAGTTCCATACCTCTGACCGGGTTAAACCCACGCCCTCCTGATTACCAGGTGAGCGTCTTGACCACTGCACTACCGATGTATTTGAGAATTTTGAGATACTCCAAGAGTAGATGAAACACCCAACGAGATAGGTCTGAGGTACCGTAAGGATGTTGAATCGTATGTCCTGACTCTGACAGAAACAGATTCCAGCGCTACACGCCCAGGTCCACTGGGTTAAACCCACGCCCTCCTGATTACCAGGTGAGCGTCTTAACCACTGCACTACCGATGTATTTGAGATACTCCAAGAGCAGATGAAACACCCAAAGAGATAGGTCTGAGGTACCGTAAGGATGTTGGATCGTATGTCCTGACTCTGACAGAAACAGATTCCAGCGCTACACGCCCAGGTCCACGTAAAAAAACATCTCAAACAATCAAAGATGAAATCTTCTCTGTAAGTACAACTTGAACACGGTTCTACTTGTTTTGTTAAACAACTTCTTTGCACAAAGAAGCAGCTGCGTTCGCGTGGCAAATCGTGATCTATCCGACAGAAAACACACAAACGATTTGAATAATCTCGCCAAGCTCATAAATATTGTGATAAGTGTGAAGATAATGAAATCGCTCTCAGCACTTGCACGATTCGCGTGGCTTACTTGCAGCTTGCATCAAGTGCGTTAAGGGCACGACCAGCTAAGCCCATTATCCGCGATGTATCTGATTGAATGTTCATTTTATCTGCTGGGTTTTCATTATGATGTTTATATGTTGGTTATATAAGTACTAAGATGTATTCACTTATTATTTTGTCTGGTGCGCATTTCTTGGACTGCACATTCAATATATTCAAACTCACCCCAGGTTTATTTATTCGATTTAACATCACTGTATAACTGTTAAGGCTTGTAGTAAAGGGGGGTTTACCCTACTTTTTTGTCTGGTGCGCATTTCTTGGACTGCACATTCAATATATTCAAACTCACCCCAGGTTTATTTATAATATTTATTCGATTTAACATCACTGTATAACTGTTAAGGCTTGTAGTAAAGGGGGGTTTACCCTACATTTGGCGACAAGCTACCACCTCGTCACATTAACCTTAACTATAACTAACCTGATTGGGGCCGGGAAAAGCCAGCTGCACGCAATTGCCCAAATGGACATTCATTCTGGCATTCTGGTGATTTTTCTTCTTCCTTTTGTTCTTTCCTTCGTCTTCTTTTTCTTCTTCCTCTTGTTCTTTCCTTCGTCTTCTTCTTCTTCTTCCTCTTGTTCTTTCTTTCGTTTTCTTCTTCCTTTTGTTCTTTCCTTCGTCTTCTTCTTCTTCTTCTTCTTCTTCTTCTTCTTGTTCTTTCCTTCGTTTTCTTTTTCTTCTTCCTCTTGTTCTTTCCTTCGTTTTCTTTTTCTTCTTCCTCTTGTTCTTTCATTCGTCTTCTTTTTCTTCTTCCTCTTGATTTGGTATCAAGTACTCGGTGCTCTTTACATTCTATAAATATCTTGAGACTCTTGAGAGTTTCATTGTACCTATACCATCACATTCTTGTAATAACCTAGGAAGTCTACAGGAACATGAAATTCGTAGATTATTTCCTTTGAATGCATAGAAAGTTATTAGGCTTAGATTTCTCCTAACAAGCTATTCATAAAGGACTTTACATGCCAACCACCGACACCGCTCAAAGTTGCTTATCTTGAGTGATCCATTGAGAACTAACGCATTCAACGTGCTATCGCCTATGGTTTGAGTTTTCAGTTACTCAATTCAGGGAACTTTACATTTGGTATCAAGTACTCGGTGCTCTTTACATTCTATAAATATCTTGAGACTCTTGAGAGTTTCATTGTACCTATACCATCACATTCTTGTAATAACCTAGGAAGTCTACAGGAACATGAAATTCGTAGATTATTTCCTTTGAATGCATAGAAAGTTATTAGGCTTAGATTTCTCCTAACAAGCTATTCATAAAGGACTTTACAATGTCATCAGACTTTATGGTTACCTACGTCTTTTAATCTGTGTCTACCTTTTGAACTCAAATCCGATTAGAAGAGGGGGAAAGGGTCTATTCAATGTGATCTCTGATCAAGGATTTTGAATATTTTGTCAATCTCTTCAAAGAAAACTAAAATTCCAATCTGTACAATGTCATCAGACTTTATGGTTACCTACGTCTTTTAATCTGTGTCTACCTTTTGAACTCAAATCCGATTAGAAGAGGGGGGAAAGGGTCTATTCAATGTGATCTCTGATCAAGGATTTTGAATATTTTGTCAATCTCTTCAAAGAAAACTAAAATTCCAATCTGAGGTTTCTCAGTATTTCATTTTATTTTAGGTGACAAGGCACCTCAGAATGGAATCGGAATTTTTGGTATTGTTTGAGGCGTTCCCCAGGATTTTAGGTGAAACGTTAAAACAAAACCAACTGCAGGAGCACTATGCCTCAAAATAAAAATTGGTTCAAGAATTCCATTAGCGCTGGCTGTCCCAGATTTCGGTGAGCCTAGGGCTCTCCTATACCTCCTAGTTATTTTCTAATTTCTACCGTTTTTTTTAATGAAGGGTTTCAGGGCTCCTTGATGATATATAATTCAGGAGCCAATACTCTAGTAGTGCCGTTGATACTAATTGTGAAACCATTAGGGGTGGTCCATCATAGACTTCCAGTATCAGACGCGGAGGCTTTAAAGAAACCTCAGAGAGATATGAACAAAAAGTCTCCTTTTGGAGATTTGGAGCCGATGAGATATTTCTCTCGGATGAGCGATGTGCCAAATCAACAAAACTGTCCTTTGGATTGAGAATCACATATTTTGACCATCAATCGGTTACAAAGGCTGTTCGCAGTGTTCGCCTTTGTCAATTGTCTTCCGTTTAGACTCACGTTGAACTTTCGAAGGTGCGTACAGACCTGCGGACTGTTGCAGGGCTACAGCAAAACATATTACGAACAATCCCAAGCCTAGGAAAATCATTATTATCAATACGAGTCCATCTTAAAAGAGAATAAGTGGAAACACTTATGAAGAAATGAGTAAAAATGGAAAATCTAGACATTTACTGAAATACTTTATTACTAGTCTATAGGTACAACATTTTAGTATTGTCTGAAGTGTTTTGATTAGCTGCAATAATAGAAGTCTAAAGGAAATCACTTACAGAGTAAAATATCATATGAAATTATTCTGCTCGAACGCACTGAGAATTGCTCCCCCATCTTGGAGAACTTACAGGGTGTTTCGGGTATTTGGGTAAGAAATTGTCCTGTTATAAACCGAATAAGGCTTGTGATATTCATTATTCCCTTGGTCTACCTTCTTATATCACAGGATTTCGTTCTGGAGTGACGTAGACCCAAAAAATTCAATCCCAGCGAAGTCCTATTCATGGGTGTTGTGATGGTTGAAAGTAGATTTGCAGATTTCAGTGGTGCGAGCGGTTTCAATGAGAGCGAGAGGATCAAAGAAGGAAGATGAGAACGATAGAGTGTTGTGAAGAAGATGCGGAAATGGTGCGATTAGAAAACTAAATTAAAAAAAAAAATCATACCTACCTTCTTATATCACAGGATTTCGTTCTGGAGTGACGTAGGCCCAAAAAATTCAATCCCAGCGAAGTCCTATTCATGGGTGTTGTGATGGTTGAAAGTAAATTTGCAGATTTCAGTGGTGCGAGCGGTTTCAATGAGAGCGAGAGGATCAAGAAGGAAGATGAGAACGATAGAGTGTTGTGAAGAAGATGCGGAAATGGTGCGATTAGAAAACTAAATTAAAAAAAAAAAAAAATCATAAAAAAAAACAAACAAACAAAAACAAATCTAGTAGGTAGGTAATCTAAAACTTACATTTCAACCAATCTACTGGACTGCTCTTTTCTCCGACCCCTCCCACATTTCTAATCGAATGAACATTCTCATAAAAAAAAACAAACAAACAAAAACAAATCTAGTAGGTAATCTAAAACTTACATTTCAACCAATCTACTGGACTGCTCTTTTCTCCGACTCCTCTCACATTTCTAATCGAATGAACATTCAATTTTCAGATTTTTCACAAGAAATCCACTTCAAGTTTCAGGTTTCACTGATAAATTTCAGGAGAAGTATTACCATCCAAACAATGCACGTTGTTGAGACAAACGGGAAAGAAAGAGCTTGGAAAATAAATGGACAACTTCTAGGAAATCTCAAAACTGGTAGGCACGTTTACAATTTCCTCCGAAAGCTGGCAGAAGACGAAATAGGGAAAATCAATTTGAAAGATTTATTTATCTAGGTCAAAAGAAAGTAAAAAGTAGAACTCTACAAAATACAGCTTGTAAGGTAGTAGGTAGCAAGCGTTAAGAGAACGAACTGAAAAAGGTAGGGGAAAATTAAATTTTTTGATGGCAAAGTGTGAAATTATTGCCATAATTAATTTTAAATATTTAATGTTCAAATAACAAATTATCCATTGAGAAAGAGAGAGAGGAAGGGAGGGAGGGAGAGAAATTTAATTAACAAGTGGAAGAAAGATATAAGAGTGAAACTTACGTCCTTTTGCTGGTTGCTTCGCCACTGATCACTGTTGATGACTGCTAGGATCTTCGAAAGACCACTACTATCCCGGAATCTCAGGTGGGGAACCATCTATTATTTCGGTTTCCGAAATTGGGGCGCACGGCAATTCGGTACCAGATGAGGTATCTCCAGTGCTTCGTTCTGATGATAACTTAATTAATATTTGAAAACAAATACCTGACATACCAGGGAGGTGGTGGCTTAATGTAGAGAGTAGGTAATACTAGATTACATACTGGATCACACTGGGCTCTTGAGCCTCTTGGACAAGTTCCCAATTGGGAGCGTGGGTTCGTACCCCACACCTGACACCATGTCAAAATTGAGAAGAGCAGTTAGTTTTCGTGGCAATCAAAGTTTAGATTTATTAAGACTGAAGCTTCAGCTCAGAGTTGTGGCCAGCATACATAACAATTACCAATCAAATATATAAGACCTTGTTTAGACTGCGAGAGTAAAGGGACTTTTCAGTCCTATGCTGGTAGTATAAACAAGGTATATTCTATTCTATTCTAATTGATTTGCTTACCCAAACAGCTTTGTACAGGTGGAATACTAGACAGGACCAAGGCTTTGGCTGCGTTTTCCTCGGCCTTATCACAAAGCAGATAGCTCTCCCCCGCCGTATAGTTAAGAAATAACTAATCTCTTCGACATAAGAAATACTAAATTTATCATTTAAGTAGGTATACTTTATTGGTGTTACTAATTATTTACGATTCTTGATATATGATCCTCGATATGAAAATACACAAGCATTTCTTGATATGTACATTCAAGAAACTACGAGGTAGAACAAGCATTTTAGAGGTATACGAGTATGCTTTACTTTACAAAATAGAGATACCAAAGTCATTGATAAAAACGGTGATTTCACTAGATAATAATCTTAATGAAACAATAAATACAATACAAAAATGATAGAGACATAAATATTCAACACAATGAATTTCTGGTATAAAAACGTATACAAGATGTGGTCCCTTTTAAAGGGAAAACTAATGACGTAAATGATCTTTGAGTTGTTTATAACAACTTCACAATAAATGTAAAATACATATTATAGATAAATGTATTATTGATTAAAATAAATAATCACACATGGCCGTGATGCTTAGCGTGTAATCAAATAAATAAAAATAAATAACATTTCATAAATATGTACATTTTTTGAAAAATTGGCTACATTCACCCCACCCCAACGTTAACACAGACGAAAGTCCATAACGTTAGGGTATATCCATTACATTAAAATACAATTCACAATGTCATAATATATTCTCTCAGTTTTGGTCTCCCAAGCCACGACATACCTGTGAGTCTAATGTGTAATTTAATTTACGTTTTACGTCCTTGGTATTATAGATAAATACTACATAGGTATTATATGAAGGAAGATTATCTTGAAAGATACAAGAGATGGTATCTAACAATTTCCCGATAGGCAGTAACTACCAAGTTATCCTTTTATCCACCTTGCTTGGTTTGCTTTCCAAGTCCGTGAAATACTATCAAAGGAAAATGGGCATGATGCCTATCTCAAGGTGTTGGAAGGGTTGAGGGATTTAAAACACCCTTGGACGCCCAGAAACAATATCTGATAGCTTTACTTTATCATGGACACTCGTTGCTTGAATGACACAGAAAAAGACGGAAGAACACGTGAACTTTTAGTGTCTCCCGCGGCTGTTCTACTAGCCAAACTCTTCTGGGCTTTCTTTTGTGATCTAAGACGCCAGTAAAATTTGGCTAACTTGTTTGGGGTTGTCTCCAGATCGATTTTCTAAAATGAGTCTAGGTGAAAGGTATAACCAACTAATAAAGAGTGATTTCAAACTTACTTTCCCATCATGTAGGCCAAATTGTCAGTGTCACCGAAGATAGACTCGTCTGGGAAGTTGAGGAAAGCAATGATGTAGGAAATGGTGTAGCCAATGAATCCAATCAACATGAGAGGTCGAATCCTGAACGGCATATGAGCCTCCGTGTTGAGAACAATAGGCAGGATACCACCTGGAATTATCGGTGAAGGTTAGCATTGGAAACCATTGGACATATGTACCTGAACAAAGCTCGTGAAGAATAAGTGCCAAAAATTAAATTAAAGCTGAAGCTTCTTAAATTTAGTTAAGAAGCTTCTCAAAATACCTGAACAAAGCTCGTGAAGAATAAGTGCCAAAAATTAAATTAAAGCTGAAGCTTCTTAAATTTAGTTAAGAAGCTTCTCAAAATACTGTATAAAGAATTTGTTAAAACTGATAATTTCATAGAAGTTCAACAGCTGTTAATTTTAAATTGATCGCTATTCATTTGCAAGGTACCTGTTATATCAAATCTATAACTCTCTCTTTTCTTTCATACTCGTTCTCATACCTATATCTCATGGTACATCTGTTTATGTATTATTTAATCTATAACTCTCTCTTTTCTTTCATACTCGTTCTCATACCTATATCTCATGGTACATCTGTTTATGTATTATTAGAAGAGGAGGAGGATGAAGAGAAGAAAGAGAAGGAGAACAAGGAGGATTAATCTATCTCTTTCTGTAATAGGTACCTTCTTCATCTTTTTACCTGCCTAGTCAGTACCATGGACCATTGACCCTAGTCAGTACCATGGACCATTGACCCTAGTCAATACCATGGACCATTGACCCTAGTGAGTACCATGGACCATTGACCCTAGTCAGTACCATGGACCATTGACCCTAGTCAGTACCATGGACCATTGACCCTAGTCAATACCATGGACCATTGACCCTAGTCAGTACCATGGACCATTGACCCTAGTACCATGGACCATTGACCCTAGTCAATACCATGGACCATTGACCCTAGTCAGTACCATGGACCATTGACCCTAGTCAATACCATGGTCATTCTTCTTCTTCTTCTTCTTCTTCTTCTTCTTCTTCTTTTTTTTCCCCTCTTCTAACTGGTGTAGTCAGTCGTTGAAATTTTGCTCTGTGTTTATTTATTTTTAAATAAGTAAATAGTGAAATAAATATAAACAAGTTGTAGTTTTCTGAAAGAAAAATGTATGGACTAAATTTGTAAATAGCGATCTTCACTGTATATCAGTAAGTAGCAAAAATATAGACAATTTAAAAATTCAATTGGGCAATTTTCCATTTTTATAAAACTTAATTTTTTTCTCAATACAAAGACAACAGCTGATTATAGTCACAAATCCCATTGTCGTAAAATCAAATTTGGCCTTGAAATTGAGGGGAAATCTGAGGTCAACAAACTCTGTAATCCGTTCTGTAATTGAACACAGTTACAATCAGTTACCAAGATTAACGACAGAGTGTAATACTAGTCAAAGTATACCCGAAATTCAAGAGTACCTAGCTGAGTGGGAGGAGCAGTGGGATTGATTATAACTAATCCAATTATCCAAGTGGCTGTATCAATAGTACAATCGATATGTCGTTATGTAATAGCTGTAATAGAGACCTCCCTGTTGATGGTGGATATGTGGTGTGTGGAGTATGTGGAGGCGGTCTGCATTATAATTGCACCACGGTGTCCGAGGCTTCGTGGCGATCTATGTCTAACCCAACCAAGGCAAAATGGAGGTGCGGAGAGTGCAGAGGCAGAAGCAATTATTTATTACAAAGGTCCGATTCCAGTGGTTCTCTAAGCGGAAACTTGACGGACGGCGGGTTAAACCAAGAAAATAGGAAGAAAGACGAAATCATTACCTTGTCCAAGATGGAAGCCTTGCTGGATAAGAAGTTCAAGATGTTCAAGAACGATGTGGAGAAGTCACTGGAGTATTTGGGAGGACCCTAGTCTAGACCCAAATTACATTACTTTCCTTCCTATATAGGATAAGGAAAGTAAAAATCTGTCGCCATTAAACTTAGGTACCCTATTGTCCCTATATATTACAACCCAAACGTGTGTCCAAACATAGTCAATCGACGACGAGATAAATCTATGTTGTCCAAACAGTATGGACGGTTCAGTCGACATCGATCGATGGCCGGTCGACTAGGTGTGGACACACAATAGCTGTAATAGAGACCTCCCTGTTGATGGTGGATATGTGGTGTGTGGAGTATGTGGAGGCGGTCTGCATTATAACTGCACCACGAGTCTCCATTCCATTCCACACTATACACTATGCTTTCCGATGAATGCATTGAATACACTCAACTCGAAATCTCGAATTTCCTTCTGCTGAATAACCCCCTCCTTAAACCCTAGAACAGCGATTATCAACCGGGGGTACGTGAGAGGCAAATTTTGAATTTTGACGGCTCATCAGTGCAGTACAGTCCAGAAAAGTACTAAATTTTGACTTCAAGGTACTGAAGTACTGAATTTTTTCAATAGGTACTGAGTGTGTTTAGATAAGGGTACATAGGGGTAAGTTCGCTAAAACCGTGAGTTCGATAAAACCGGGAGGTGATACTTTTCTCATAAACTATTGGCGCAATCTATCGTGTTCAGCTATGTTTGCTCAGTTTTCTAGATACCTATAAAAGATAAATAATATGTATAATAGTAGTTTGTGCTCTTCTGTTTTTATTGTTATTAGGTACTTTGTTCTTGAATCTCGACATGGAAATAGGTAATGAAAAAGAGCTGTGTTCCTGTGTCAACTTTAAGAATTAGACCATCTGATCTAATTAATGTAAACAAAACGTTTCAATCACGTTTTGGCGGTTCAAAAAGATAGTTCATATTATCTACTGATAAATATTGTAATTTTTGAGCCTTTTATTTTTTGAGACTTTTTGAGAACGAGTGACACAAATTGTTCGGTAAGTACACCATTTTAAAGCTTATAATGTGTAGTTTTTCTGAAGATAGATCTTTGTTTTCTTACCATAAAAAACACAGTCAATTTTTGAATGTAAAAAAAAATCATCGAGTTTGATAAAACCGGGTACTAAAGAGTCTGACAAAACCGGGTCTTCTTTGTTTTCTTATCATAAAAAACACAGTCAATTTTTGAATGTAAAAAAAAAATCATCGAGTTTGATAAAACCGGGTACTAAAGAGTCTGACAAAACCGGGTCTGGTATCTGGGGTACCTCCCGGTTTTAGCGAACCTTTTTTCTTTGACTTGTTGTTTGAAATCACTGCATTTAATGTAGGATTAGAGGGTTTTTCAATACCTAAATAGTTTTATTTCATTATAACTACACTTCAGCGATGCCAGTCTCTACAGCAATGCCGGTCTCCACAGCGGTCGCTTCACCCCCAATTCGCTAAGAAGTTTTGTCTCCCAGCCCCGTCAAAGCGAAGCAAAAGAGCAGCCGATCCAGAGAAGAACGTTCCTATTTCTTACTTCAAAGTCATTTTTTAAAGAGTTTTGACAAATTCATTTCTGAAAATTATCATTTGATTGTAAGTATACTGGGCAGGTGCAGTAGGGAACACGGCCGAAGCAGTAGACGCCATATTGGAGACGTGAGATTCATTTAATAATACCCGGAGTTTACCAGAGTAGAAGAGTATAAAGAAGTAAAAGAGTACGAAGAAGAATTAGAAGAGTATGAAGAAGAAGTTGAGGAGGAAATACCACAAGATCTACAAGAAGAGATTGAACGAGTTTTAACCAGAAGCGATTGAGGGGAGAGCACAGAGCTTCCTCTCGCGTATGAAGAAGTAGAGGAGTATGAAGAAGAAGTAGAGGAGGAAATACCACAAGATCTACAAGAAGAGATTGAACGAGTTTTAACCAGAAGCGATTGAGGGGAGAGCACAGAGCTTCCTCTCGAGTTAAAATTCCAGAAAACTTTTAATCTTCAATTCAATGTGAGTACTTAATATCCTAAAACACATGCAAAGCACACAACGACTACCGCTCAGAGTAAAGAATATTCTTTAGAATTTCATTTTTCATAAATTTATTTCAAGGGGCACGACTTTGAGTGTAAAAAGCCCTTAGAATTTCTTACAGAACAGTGCAAACGTCAAGAGTTCCAAGCGTCGCGCCGCTCGGCCTAACATGCAAATCACACAACGACTACCGCTCAGAGTAAAGAATCTCCTTTAGAATTTCATTTTTCAGAAATTTATATTAAGGGGCACGACTTTGAGTGCAATTTGCCCTTGGAATTTCATACAGAAGCGTGCAAACGTCAAGAGTTCGAAGCGTCGCGCCGCTCGGCCTATCTTATATTATAAGAACAAGATCCATTCACTCATTCACATTTCACAGTTCACATTTCACATTTCATAGTTCACACACTGATCGCTCTCACACAACGACTACCGCTCAGAGTAAAGAATCTCCTTTAGAATTTCATTTTTCATAAATTTATTTCAAGGGGCACGACTTTGAGTGTAAATAGCCCTTAGAATTTCATACAGAACAGTGCAAACGTCAAGAGTTCCAAGCGTTGCGCCGCTCGGCCTATATTAAACACGAAATAGAGTTTCATGGTTCAGACTATACGATATGCATTACCCAAGATCATTCTAGTACTTCCTCTAGTGAGATTCCTTTGTTTGGCTTTGACGACAGGTAACTGTTGATCTCCAATGAATACTTCAGTTTGTCGTTTAGTCCTTAGCCTTGAACAAATGGCAATGATAGTTGCCACGTTCTTTATTCGTTCCAGACAGTTGATCAATACCAATTAGGTACATGGAAACGACCTTTCTCATCTTTTTTAATGCTCTCTCAGAATGGTCTTCTTTTTAGGGTTCTCTATTTAAATTTCGTAGCTTCTTCACTTTTGAAGATCCGTCTTCAATCAGGGAGGGCTGACGACTAACTTGAATGGTCACTTAGAAACCAATATCACTAAAAAGGATGCTACCGCCTCTTAATTTGAGTAAACACCGTACTAGTAGGTATCATTATTGAATTTTAATACCTGAAGAACAAGTGGATTTATGTACACAAGTTACCAGAATCAGGTAAAATTGCCTCGGTTGCGACCAAGAGTGCATTTGTGATATCGTCCCCCGAGTAGGCAATGATTTGCAAGGAGTCTAATGTTCGGTTGCGACCAAGAGTGCATTTGTGATATCGTCCCCCGAGTAGGCAATGATTTGCAAGGAGTCTAATGAGAATTTCATACAGAAGCGTGCAAACGTCAAGAGTTCGAAGCGTCGCGCCGCTCGGCCTATATATTAACACGAAATAGAGTTTGATGGTTCAGACCATACATTACCCAAGATTATTCTAGTACTTCCTCTAGTTAGATTCCTTTGTTTGGCTTTGACAGTTTGACGACAGGTAACTGTTGATCTCCAATGAATGTTTTAGTGTATATTAACACGAAATAGAGTTTGATGGTTCAGACTATACATTACCCAAGATCATTCTAGTACTTCCTCTAGTTAGATTCCTTTGTTTGGCTTTGACAGTTTGACGACAGGTAACTGTTGATCTCCAATGAATGTTTTAGTTTTGCGTTTAGTTCTTAAACTTAAACAAATGGCAATAATAGTTGCCACGTTCTTTATTCATCCCTATTTGATATTGACAGTAGATCAATACCAAATAGGTACATGGAAACGACCTTTCTGATCTTTTTTAATGCTCTCTCAGAATGGTCTTCTTTTTAGGGTTCTCTATTTAAATTTCGTAGCTTTTTCGCTTTTGAAGATCCGTCTTCAATCAGGGAGGGCTGACGACTAACTTGAATGGTCACTTAAAAACCAATATCACTAAAAAGGATGCTACCGCCTCTTAATTTGAGTAAACACCGTACTAGTAGGTATCATTATTGAATTTTAATACCTGTGAGTGAAACAAGGAAAGGTAAAGGAAAAATTAGGATAGATAAATCGTGCGTTTGTGTAACATCTTGTCCTGGAGGATTGCCTCTTTTGGAGAAAATGAGAACTTACCTAAAATTGTGAAATTTTAGAAAAATTTACTTGGATAACAGGATCATCTTTAGCCATGGGCCCTATCTTGTAAGCGTTAGGTTGCAGGTTCGATTTGCACCTTTGGTTGAGTCTGGCTTTAATTGCACCTTAATAATCTTGTCAAGTTTGACCTCAGCTTCACATTTTAGACGTCCTTTAAGTATTTGGCATCCTCTAATAGTGACGACGCGTGTTTCTTCTTGAATTCAAACCTTGACTTATTGATTTAATGTTGTGAGTACCTACCTGTTACCTTTCTTTGACATTCACTTTCAGTTTTGTCCTAATGTTTTCTGTTTTCTAATGTTTTCTGTGTACCGCGTGAAATCGAAGAGAGAACGAACTGAAGGAAGACAAGATAGGAGAAAGCCAGCCGTTCCGAGATCGAACATTATCCGCTCAGGCGTCCATTTTTGTTTGGAACTATTGTAAGAGTGAAACAAGGAAAGGTAAAGGAAAAATTAGGATAGATAAATCGTGCGTTTGTGTAACATCTTCCGTCCTGGAGAATTGCCTCTTTTGGAGAAAATGAGAATTTACCTAAAATTGTGAAATTATAGGAAAATTTACTTGGATAACAGGATCATCTTTAGCCATGGGCCCTATCTTGTAAGCGTTAGGTTGCAGGTTCGATTTGCACCTTTGGTTGAGTCTGGCTTTAATTGCACCTTAATAATCTTGTCAAGTTTGACCTCAGCTTCGGCATCCTCTAATAGTGACGACGCGTGTTTCTTCTTGAATTCAAACCTTGACTTATTGATTTAATGTTGTGAGTACCTACCTGTTACCACCAATCGCGAGCAATTAGTGCTTCTTAACTTCTTATTCGTGGCAATAATTGGACAGAAATAAAACTCGATACCGCTGCAGAAAAAGAATACCTGTCGTGCCAAACATGGTGTAGGTATTACCAACATGTTGCAAAGCTTATAGGTATTTTGGTTTCAGAGTTACAATTAGTTGAAATCCAAGATCAGGGCATAGGGAATAGGGGTACCTTTCATTCTCTATTATACCTACATATTTATAGTCATTAGGTATGTGCTTAGTGGTGTACTCCTGGTATCCTGGCGCGGCTGAAGAAGTGGCCTTACCATTTTGTGAAAGTGAAACTAGTTTCTCTAAAGTTCGAGAGTGTAAGCAACTTTGTCCATGAATGGTACTGATAATTAACAACCTCTGGAGTTGATGCGGTTCGCGGTGACTCTAATGTGACATGCCCGCACTCGTCATTCGGAAATCCTTCTGGAGCATGTCAGCCGTCCTCAATGTCTTTGGAAACGTCTCTGAGTCCTTGAGCCACCTTTGAATATCAAATCAAATCTCAAATTCTTTGTGGTAAACCAGAGCTTTTACACAACTTTTGTGGATATCACAACATTACTAAGTGCCTCCTTTGCAATCAATTTCCATATTTCTATACTCTTTTTACACTGGTAATGTCGCCACTGGTCGCTACCCGATTAAAGTAGCTACTCAATTGTCCTCACGAGGCTAAGTTATTGAATATCAACTCCATACCCAGTGAATTAATCATGGGCATGATACACCCTAGGAATGTATCACACATAGCTGACTCAAAACCCACCGTCTATGGACAAATTGAATATTTCAATTTTGAAAGTAGAATACGTAGTCATTTTCAAGAGGGTACTGGGTGCATTTAACGTGGCTATCCCTTTCAAGAAGGAACAATAGAGGACGGGCAAAATTCGGTATATTTCGCCTGAGTAATACTATTTAGGAACAAAAAGACCAAAATAGCCAATTTTCAAAGAAATATTCCACAAAAACGAGCAAAAACTACTTTATGCACTAATGGGTTAGACTGTGTCCATAGTCGACGCCGTCAATAGACCGTCGATCGACGAGGTGTATCTATGTTGTCAAAGCAGTATACGGTTTCAGTTGACTTCGATCGACGGCGTTGACTAAGTGTGGACACAGCTTTACCAGCGGGTACCAGCCACAGTTGGAGAGTTTCCAGATGAGTGACCAAAGGTTGCTTGGACACCTCACCTTTGAATATCAACTCAAATCAAATCTCAAATTCTTTGTGGTAAAGCAGAGCTTTTACACAACTTTTGTGGATATCATAACATTACTAAGTGCCTCCTTTGCAATCAATTTCCATATTTCAATATACTTTTTACACTGGTAACGTCGCCACTGGTCGCTACCCGATTAAAGTAGCTACTTAATTGTCCTCACGAGGCTAAGTTATTGAATATCAACTCCATACCCAGTGATACACCCTAGGAATGTATCACACATAGCTGACTCAAAACCCACCGTGTATGGACAAATTGAATACCTATTTCAATTTTGAAAGTTAGTAGAATTCGTAGTCATTTTCAAGAGGGTACTGGGTGCATTTAACGTGGCTATCCCTTTCAGGAAGGAACAATAGAGGACGGCCAAAATTCGGTATATTTCGCCTGAGTAATACCATTTAGGAACAAAAAGACCAAAATAGCCAATTTTCAAAGAAATATTCCACAAAAACGAGCAAAAACTACTTTATGCACTAATGGGTTATACTCCAAGAGCAGATGAAACACCCAAAGAGATAGGTCTGAGGTACCGTAAGGATGTTGGAGGACGGCCAATTTTCAAAGAAATATTCCACAAAAACGAGCAAAAACTACTTTATGCACTAATGGGTTAAACTGTGTCCATAGTCGACGCCGTCATTACCCTACATTTGGCGACAAGCTACCACCTCGTCACATTAACCTCAACTATAACTAACCTGATTGGGGCCGGGAAAAGCCAAGCTGCACGCAATTGCCCAAATGGACATTCATTCTGGCATTCTGGTGCCAACCACCGACACCGCTCAAAGTTGCTTATCTTGAGTGATAGAGGTTAAGCCCATTATCCGCGATGTATCTGATTGAATGTTCATTTTATCTGCTGGGTTTTCATTATGATGTTTATATGTTGGTTATATAAGTCAGTTGACTTCGATCGACGGCATTGACTAAGTGTGGACACAGCTTTACCAGCGGGTACCAGCCGCAGTTGGAGAGTTTCCAGATGAGTGACCAAAGGTTGCTTGGACACCGCTGGCCATTATTAGCACTACCAGACACAAGTCCTGTGCCACGGTCACCGACATAGAACATCATTAACATTGCACACTATTGTCTAAGGCCAGCGGGGAATGTGTTCCCAGAGACCATTAATTATCCAGTAGAAAGATTTTCTGCGCCAGTTATTAGAAGATATTATACACTCGAATGCAAAAAATTGTAACAATTCATTTCCATTTCTTTTGTAAAACGTGCACCTATCTAAACAATTTTTGGTGATTGTAACAATTCATTTCCATTTCTTTTGTAAAACGTGCACCTATCTAAACAATTTTTGGTGCCAGCCGAAAGCTTATGTTGGAGTCAGGAGCCAGCCAAAAGAAGATCTGCCGTCTTCTGACTATATTTTCAATAGAAATATCGTCGATATTGAAAAAGTTCCTTTAAGAATAGGTACATAAATATCTTCTATTAAAGACTTTTTTAAAGACCTTTTTGGTGCCAGCCGAAAGCTCATGTTGGAGTCAGGAGCCAGCCAAAAGAAGATCTAGTGATCTACCGTCTTCTGACTGTATTTTCAATAGAAATATCGTCGATATTGAAAAAGTTCCTTTAAGAATAGGTACATAAATATCTTCTATTAAAGACTTTTTTAAAGACATTCATTTATTCAATTGAAGGAGTTATAACAGTATAAAGTCCTACCTCAAAGAGTTTTTCCAGCTAAAAGCTCATGTTGTCTTCAAGATACCTTTTTTATTTATTTAGATTTATTATAGTGTGCCACAAGATACCTTTGGTTTTCTAGTTAATTCTGTAGGTATCAATTGTAATATTTTTGATATTGCAAAGGCTCTAAAGTCAATCCGACTCAAACTTTTCGCACCTGACTGTAGACTTTGTGGATGATTGATGAAGTGGAATTATTAGTGGATTTTGCACGAGATGATATGGAAGAATTTTCCACATTAGGTAATTGCCTGTAGTGTATCTGCTGCAATACCGATATTTAGAGCACAATTTGTCCACAAATGCTACAACATCCAGCTCTGTACTTGGAATACCCGATGTTTGGATTATTGTTAAAAGCAGAGTCTGTATTCTGAGAAACTACTGCTAGTATTCGGGTTAAACCCACGCCCTCCTGATTACCAGGTGAGCGTCTTGACCACTGCACTACCGATGTATTTCTCACGTTGAACTTTCAAAGGTGCGTACAGACCTGCAGACTGTTGCAGGGCTACAGCAAAACATATTACGAACAATCCCAAGCCACGACAGACTTTATTCTTCTTCTTCTTCTTTTAGTCTTTTACTGCACCTTTTCCCAATCTTATTTGGGGTCGGCGTCACCCTCCTTTAATTCTACCCCTCCATGTCCTCTCATCTAACGCCTTCTCCCTTTTCTCTCAAGTCTTCCTCAACCTTATCTCCCCACCTCAGTTTTGGCTTACTGCACCTTTTCCCAATCTTATTTGGGGTCGGCGTCACCCTCCTTTATTCTACCTCTCCATGTCCTCTCATCTAACGCCTTCTCCCTTTTCTCTCAAGTCTTCCTCAACCTTATCTCCCCACCTCAGTTTTGGCGAAACCGACTGATTTGGACCCCACCTCACTGTGGACGGATCCTGTTGGAGCGGCAAACTTCCTCGGTCTTGAAACTGTTTGATGTAGCCAGCGTTAACAACAACAACAACCTCAGTTTTGGTCTCCCAAGCCACGACATACCTGTGAGTCTAATGTGTAATTTAATTTACGTTTTACGTCCTTTTGCTGGTTGCTTCGCCACTGATCACTGTTGATGACTGCTAGGATCTTCGAAAGACCACTACTATCCCGGAATCTCAGGTGGGGAACCATCTATTATTTCGGTTTCCGAAATTGGGGCGCACGGCAATTCGGTACCAGATGAGGTATCTCCAGTGCTTCGTTCTGATGATAACTTAATTAATATTTGAAAACAAATACCTGACATACCAGGGAGGTGGTGGCTTAATGTAGAGAGTAGGTAATACTAGATTACATACTGGATCACACTGGGCTCTTGAGCCTCTTGGACAAGGGAATCAATAATAGTTCAGTCAATACTGCAAACACACCAACAACACCTTTGAGCAGCATTTTCCTGTACCAGTACCAGGGAGGTGGTGGCTTAATGTAGAGAGTAGGTAATACTAGATTACATACTGGATCACACTGGGCTCTTGAGCCTCTTGGACAAGGGAATCAATAATAGTTCAGTCAATACTGCAAACACACCAACAACACCTTTGAGCAGCATTTTCCTTCAAGGTTAGGGTTGCCTTACACCTCAGCCACTTTGGGCTTTTTGTGTACAGGGAAAGAACCTTTGAGCAGACTCGGGGTCCTTGTATTTTAGGGAATTCGAAAACGGAACCAATTCCGATAGCGCGCCACCCTGGATTTCCTATGGTTTAGTACATGCGTCATTTCAGCTTCCAAAAGAGAATCGGTTGCGTTTCCCAAAGTTTCCTGAAACGGAAAAACACCTAGTGACTTAGACGAGTTTCGTTTTTATTAGCTAAATGAGGAGCTCTTTGGAAGAGGGACCAAATGGCGATTTAGCCCTTTTTCTGGAGATTGCATTTGAAAACTTTGAAAGGTCTTACCTCAAAACTCATTTTATGCAATTTGACCCTTCTTCTGGAGACCTCCTCAAATATATGTAGCTCTCAGGTAACTATTTTGGATATGACTACTTTGGTATCTTCAGCTTCAAATGCTTCAACAACTCGACTCCGCTCCAGTGCAATAAATTCATACCTACCCCAAAGATCTGCAGGCACCTCGGCTAATAACGCGTCTTGCGAGCAAAAAGACATAATCATTTAGCTTTCAGGTCTCGATTTCTCGAACCTCCAAGGAAATCTCCCCCAAGACCACTTTAAAACCAATAAAATTAAAATAATGGGTAAATTCTACGTTTCCATCACGTCTTCATGGTAATTATTTGAGAGTTTATTAAATCCATGTTTTTCTTTTCTTTAATTAAACGTTCTCCATCATCTCTATGATGAGGCGCGATGGTAGGTATGAACAAGATAATTTTACCTACGTCTACTACAATGCATCGAATGTGCCTTCTAGACTTCTAGAGCTGAAAATATTTACATTAACATGCTTGTTAATATCCACGAAATTGTGAGGAGGCTCCTAGCTTTACCACAGGTGAAATATTTAACATAATTAGATTTCAATATATAGGCAGGTCGGTACTTATTTGTTATACCTAGGTACCTATGTACTTCTGTATCAAGTTGAGAAAAATCTCATAACCTAACCCATGTGTACCTATATGGATAGGATGAATTCGTTTTCCACAGTACGAACCCCTATATTCCCTAAATATCTTGCACCTCCCTCACTCCCTTACAACCCCACTTATTAGGGTTGCCAGATCATTTTCAGCCCAAAACGGGACAAGCGACCTAAAATGTAAAAAAAAAACGGGATTTTGGATGAAAATACGGGACGGGAGGAGACACCCCCACTTATACCCTTCCCTTCCTTTCCCTTGAATATTGGTCGAAAAATAAAAATCTTGGGAAATAAAGAATGAGGGGAGAGAGGAAGAAGGGAAGGAGGATTTTTGGTAGGAGCGACGAAAATATCCGCTCCATTTCACTTGGATCTTGGGAGAGAATTTGTGCTTTCTTTTTCTCTTCCCATGGAGGAGACACCCCCTCTTATACCCTTCCCTTCCTTTCCCTTGAATATTGGTCGAAAAATAAAAATCTTGGGAAATAAAGAAAAGGGAGAGGGAGGAAGAAGGGATGGAGGATTTTTGGTAGGAGCGACGAAAATATCCGCTCCATTTCACTTGGAACTTGGGAGAGAAATTGTGCTTTCTTTTTCTCTTCCCAGACTATTGTACTGATATTTATTGCACTTCAATATCATCTTTAGTGTCTGTTTTGTTGTTCTTCCAAATAGTTTGCTTTCTGTTTCAGATCACTTCCAATATCTTTCTTTTGTTTCTTTTTTCGGTGTACTTCCCCAAGATCTCGGGTATCTAAAGGTTTGTCGTTCCGTGTTCCAGATCTAGCACGGAGGCAATAAAATCCGCTTCTAATTTGTGTCTTGTGTCAGCGGGGAGTAGGAGCTCACTATGATTTCTCAGACCTCTCTTCACGCTACGACACATGATCTTTGGATGACCAAGGTTTTTTATTTTATTCTTCGTATAAACATGTTCAATAGTATTTGTTTCATGTAATATCTTCCTTGTTTTATTTTATTTAAATTTACAATACATACCTACTTTATGTGTTGGTCTGTGGGTGTCAAAGGTTCATGGAAGTTAAGTGGTTTTGCAATCGGTTTTGTGCAAGATGATGATACTTCTGGCACGGTTGATGAAAATAGTGTATCTTCTGGTTTTGTAGGGAATTTCTTGATTCTGTGTGGGTATCCATCCCACACTATTGCAATATCGTAAATATTATGACGTAGGATACCTAGGTATACTCTATCAGATTAAGCTCAACTAAATGCCCTGTTTGTTATCTTGATCTTTGGGAGAAATTTATAGCTGAGCTTTTATAGGTGAATGTTATAGGTAGTAGAGATATATGAGAAACGGATTATTGATGACGTTAGCTGATAGTTGCTACCAATTGGGTTCAGAATGTCACACTGGCCACTTGCACTCTAAATAATTAAGTAGGTATGCAAAGTACAAAGTTTGTTTCCATGACGTTTTTTGAGGCACTGTATGCATTTTGGATAAAGTGTGAATTTGATACACTGCACAATGCTGAGTAGGGTTGCCAGACGTCCCGTATTTCCCGGGACGTCCCGTATTTTGGGCACTTTTCAAAATGTCCCGTATTTTCCCCAGTTTCACCATCTCCTCCGGTAATTACCAATGTCACAAATTAAAATTTTCCAAAAATATGAGAAGTGAATAATTTTTAATTTCTAATTTCATTAATATAAATCTGAAGAAAAAACAGTTGATTTTTTTAAAAAAATGAGTGTTTTTTTTTCTTCTAAAAATTGCAGGGTGAGGGCTAGGGGGGGTTAAAAAAGCTGCTTGTCCCGTATTTTCATCCAAAATCCCGTTTTTTTTTGACGTTTTAGGTCGCTTGTCCCGTTTTGGGCTGAAAATGATCTGGCAACCCTAGAGCATGATAAAGTTCCATACCTCTGACCGGGTTAAACCCACGCCCTCCTGATTACCAGGTGAGCGTCTTGACCACTGCACTACCGATGTATTTGAGAATTTTGAGATACTCCAAGAGTAGATGAAACACCCAACGAGATAGGTCTGAGGTACCGTAAGGATGTTGAATCGTATGTCCTGACTCTGACAGAAACAGATTCCAGCGCTACACGCCCAGGTCCACGTAAAAAAACATCTCAAACAATCAAAGATGAAATCTTCTCTGTAAGTACAACTTGAACACGGTTCTACTTGTTTTGTTAAACAACTTCTTTACACAAAGAAGCAGCTGCGTTCGCGTGGCAAATCGTGATCTATCCGACAGAAAACAGACAAACGATTTGAATAATCTCGCCAAGCTCATAAATATTATGATAAGTGTGAAGATAATGAAATCGCTCTCAGCACTTGCACGATTCGCGTGGCTTACTTGCAGCTTGCATCAAGTGCGTTAAGGGCAGCGTAGTCATTTTCAAGAGGGTACTGGGTGCATTTAACGTTGCTATTCCTTTCAGGAAGGAACAATAGACAATAGAGGACGGCCAAAATAGCCAATTTTCAAAGAAATATTCCACAAAAACGAGCAAAAACTACTTTATGCACTAATGGGTTAAACTGTGTCCATAGTCGACGCCGTCTAAGTATACAAGTTTAGAATTAGATATGTACCTAGTTTGTTTACTCTGCCAGAGTGCCAGAGTTAGCGACTTTGCGATCTGCAACCCCACTTATACACTTCACTTCCCTCCCCCTCCTTCCTTCCTCTCCCTTCCCCTCCAATGTTGGTCGAAAAATAAAAGTCTTGAGAATGAGGGGAGAGATGGAGGAGACACCCCCACTTATACCCTTCCCTTCCTTACCCTTGAATATTGGTCGAAAAATAAAAATCTTGGGAAATAAAGAAAAGGGAGAGGGAGGAAGAAGGGATGGAGGATTTTTGGTAGGAGCTGGCAGACCTTTAATGCCCAATTTCACTGGCAGGGTAGTGGGTCCATGAATTAAGGGTTTACCTAATGAATTTCCTACTCTCTGTAGTGAAGTGGTTAGGGCGGTGAGGTGGACATTGAATCTGCAGTTTGGTCTCTTCCCAAAAATATGGGGGGCAATTTTTTAAGTGATTGTGTACCATAAAAAGTATTCCTTTTCTTATACGAGTATGCTTCAATTGTACACCTTTTTTTACTTTCCTTATCCTATAGGAAGGAAAGTAATGTAATCGGGTCAAATTTTCGATGGTTAGTTTTTAATACCAAAACTCGTTTTGAGGTCCCCAGAGCCTAAATCCAAAGTTTCAGCCATTGGTCCGTGTGTGTGTCTGTCTGTAAACAAAATATCTCGAGAACGGCTTCTCTCTCCTTCTCCCTCTTCCACTTTCTCCTTCTCTAAAGTATCCCACGACATTCTGTTTAATCTGTTTTACATTTTCTGGAAATACCCCTCTTCTTGATCCTTTTTGTGACGCGCCCATTTTAGTTCAGGACTATTGCACTGATAGGGAACTACCCCAGGTTAGGAAGCACTGAACTTGAGGAAATATCCCGAGGGAAAACCTGTATGGAATAGATTGATCAGTGCGTTATGTTATGATTAAACTCATCCGATCAAACTTTCTATTCTCATGGGGGTTTTTTGCCAATATGGCTGTCGGCCATTTAGGCAGGAACGAGATGGTTTCTTCGCTTGGCGGTATTTTGACCGCTTTTGGACAGATTTCGACCGTTTTTTGGCGGTTTTCAGCTATAGTGACAAAACGGTGTATATTGTAAGAGTTAGGGTAAAAGAGCACTCAAATAAGCATCATTCAATAGGATAAGGAAAGTCGTGTGATGTTCACACCAGATTTTTACCCTTTTTTCGGACCTCATCATATTATTATACCTATAGACTATGGATGTGTTACCTCATTAGACTTGCAGACTTTAGATACTCAATTTCACTGGCAGGGTGGTGGGTTCATGAATTAAGGGTTTACCTAATGAATTTCCTACTCTCTGTAGTGAAGTGGTTAGGGCGGTGAGGTGGACATTGAATCTGCAGTTTGGTGGTTCAATGCAGGTACGGGATGGATCAGTAAATGGGCCATCTTTTGTATTCCTTTTTTACTAGGCGTTCTTTTGGCTTTTCTGCTCAGCATCTGATCCTTTGCTTAAGTCTGCCTTGGATATCTCGAACTTTATCCACCCGAAAGCTTTTGGCTTTTCTGCTCAGCATCTGATCCTTTGCTTAAGTCTGCCTTGGATATCTCGAACTTTATCCACCCCGAAAGCGTTTTCGCCAAGTTCATCTCTTTTGAATTTTGTACTTTGTACGCAGATTTTCTATTGAAGTATTTTTTCGACTGAAAGCACATTTCCATTGATTATGAAAAGAGGGCTTCGTCACACACGTTCAAGAGGGGTGGAGCGGGTCAATCAATATACAACCTCCAAATTAGGTTACAATCTGGCGATTGGTTGGCAGCAGCAGTTTAGCTCTTCTCCTCCATTCATTCCGATCTTCAGAGCTATTCGCTTCAGCTCCATGTAGTTCTGGCATCCCATATCGGTCTCCACATCTCTTATGTGGTCTCCCTACACTATCTTTATCCGTAACAGCCACTACAACCCATCATTGTAGGTAAGGTACTACCAAGGAACCCTGTAGGTTTCTATTTAGGTAGGTACATAATGGACTATTGAAGACAATAGACAGGTATCAAAAGAGGCCAAGCAGACACTTGAGAAACAAACTTTGCAAATCTCGTGCTCACCTCATCAACGCTTCTTCATTAAAAATTCATCATGCTTCGTAAACAAAATACAAATAATCACAAGTAGTTCGTCACTTGAGAAATTGAAAGCCACAACAACAAATCAACTGATGGTTCTTCTTGTTCTTCTTCTCCAACCTCTTCCTCTTCTTTTGAGAAATTGAGAAATCACATTGATTCGTTTTATTCTTCTTCAGTCTCTTCTTTTTCTTCTTCCTCTTGTTCTTTCCTTCGTCTTCTTTTTCTTCTTCCTCTTGTTCTTTCTTTGGTTTTCTTTTTCTTCTTCCTTTTGTTCTTTCCTTCG
>NW_007377721.1:170731-173814 GCF_000475195.1 Diaphorina citri
GTGGAAAAGAAGAGAGGAGAAAGGAGAGGAAAAAGGAAGAAGATGAAGAAGACGAAGAAAATGAGGGAAGATGAGAATGATGAGATGGATAAAAAGGGAAATAAAGAAGATGTAGAAAAAGGAAAAGAACTAAAATATCACAATACCTTACAGCTGCCAGAACTCAGAAGAAGTCTGAAAAGTCCCATAACCTAACTGCAAATGTACAAAACACTTCCGTAAATTTCTCAGAGGTATTTTTTCACTCAATATGGAGGGGGGGAATAACCAAAGAGCAAATAAAATACCAGACAGACCTGGTGTGCTGGGATGCACTTAAAATTTACACTCCCCATAAAACACGTTGGAAAATCAAGAAGAAAGATCTATTGAGCTAGAGCCTGCTAGACAAAAAATAAAAATTTAATACTGTAAAGGTGTAAAGGACTTTTTCACTCAATATGGACGGGGGAATAACCAAACCCTAAGAGAAAATAAAATACCAGACACCCACAGACTTGGCTCCCAGGCTTGATAAAATATCACAATACCTTACAGCTGCCAGAACTCAGAAGAAGTCTGAAAAGTCCCATAACCTAACTGCAAATGTACAAAACACTTCCGTAAATTTCTCAGAGGTACTTTTTCTCTCAATATGGACGGGGGAATAACCAAAGAGCAAATAAAATACCAGACAGACCTGGTGTGCTGGGATGCACTTAAAATTTACACTCCCCATAAAACACGTTCATCGCCCGAGGCATACTCTACCACCTAGCCCTTTAATTTCTCCAACAGAAGGTCCTCCTAGTCCGTGTACTCCTACCACCAAGCTAACTAGTCTGGCTCCTGAGTGCGCTGAAACAGTAAAATGGGAACTATTGCCTCCCCAGACATCCCATGAAAAGGGAGGGGGGAAGTTTGACATAATCAAGCGTCAAACAATTCAATCAAGTCTATAGGAAGAAGTAGGGAAGAAATCTAAGAGGGAGAAAGGGGGGCATATTCAGGCCAGATTTAATGAGGGGCACTCGGAAAGGGAAAGAGTGTCACTCTAAAATTGTGTCCGAAAATCCCCTTTTGGACACAATATGGACCTCAAAACGAATCGCGCTGTTATTCCTCCCAAGGAGGAAAAATAGTATGTACTTCTGTATCAAGTTGAGAAAAATCTCATAACCTAACCCATGAATGAGAGTATCATTAATCCAAACTTCCTAAAGAATGGAATCGCAAGGAGAGCAAAATCAGAAAAACCGACGAACGAATGTGTACGTATAACGAAGTAGGCTCAAAATAGTGTTTACAAAAAAGCATTTAAGCAGCCTACTAAAAACTTTCTACGAGCACAAAATCATGCCATCAAAAAGAACTACATACTTATAAAAACTCAACAATTTCTGTAGGTCAGTGTAGGTCATATCCTGTATATCAACTAGGTACTGATTGAAACCGGATTTGAATCACCCTGTTCAACTAGTAGCTATTCAATCAACAACTAGCGATGAACTATCGATTAACAAATTACCCACATCAGTGGATTGAATAATCGTCGATAAAGAATTTTGTTGGCTCTAATAAAGATAGACTTCTCTCAAGCTCTTACTTAACAAATGGATCAAAGCTACTCGAATCGTTTTGATTTGCCCCAGTTGATGAAAAATAAGTGTATTTATTGAGTCAAACGCAATGCTCGTAAATAAGTAGGTAGTTCTAGATATGAGAAAAGCATTCGATAAGTCTTGTTTTTTATATGTGTAGGTAGCATTTATTATTAATTGAGAGCTTCAATTATATCGAAGTAAATCTTGAGTTCGCTAATAAATAAGTACTGCCTAGATGTTTTCTGATGTACTTACTTATTAAGAAGTCATTTCTCTGGGATCTGGTTTTGCTTCTCAGAAACTCTGGCAGAAAAAAACGCAAGCAAACAGGTGTTTGGTTGTCTCGTAATCAAAGGACCGATGGTTCGGGGCGATAAGAGCGATAGTGATTTACTGATGTTTTGATTGGACGAGCGTGATTTATAGACCCGGTCCATCTCGGTAATTATCTATGAGAACCAAGTGATACGATCATGCCCGTCAATTTAAAGTGGTGTTCCCAAAGGATCAGTTTTTTCTCCAAACACTTCACCGTCCACTGCTGCATTTTTTAAACTCTCAAAAATCTGTTCAAGTCGGATTACAATGTGACAACAGTCACAAAGGTTCATATACATAACACAAACGGACTAATTAAGAGATCTAATTAAAGCTAGATTATCTTTATCCGACCCCAACAGAAATGATAAAACTGGCGTTAGGCTGCATTTTTTAAACTCTCAAAAATCTGTTCAAGTCGGATTACAATGTGACAACAGTCACAAAGGTTCATATTTTTAGATTAATGTACCTACATAACACAAACGGACTAATTAAGAGATCTAATTAAAGCTAGATTATCTTTATCCGACCCCAACAGAAATGATAAAGCTGGCGTTATAGCGAGGCTTGCGTTTCTAGAAAAAAGTTAACATGGAGAAAGACTAATTGAAAAAAGATGAAATAATAATAATAATAACTCTCGAGATAACATTAAATACCTTGATAGCCTCAGGTTGCAAATTTAATTTCAGATAAATAATTGCGTACAGCTTGGAGTTGTTGAATCTTCACTTTTTTTTTTCTTTTGGCTTGTGATGTCAGAATACAGGTTCGAAACCCATTAGTAGCGCTTTTTGGAGAAACGTGTAGGAGAAACGTGTATATTTTCGAGAATTTTTAAACAAAAACCCCCATTTTTTTCTTCCGAAAATGGGACATATTGATTTGAAATAAAAATAGGGACGTTTCGGGTGTCGAACCTGAATTCTTACACCACCAAACGACAGGTCACCGTTCAAAATTTTCTCCTAACCTTTTAAAAGTTGCAAGTTTTCGGGAACGACTTATGGAACACACTGTAAAAAATATGTATTTTTTAATATAAAAAATATGTACCTACCTACATTGTTGAAACCTTCATATTCAAAATTAATATGAAAAAAAAAAAAAAAAAAAAAAAAAAAAAAAAAAAATGCCCCCAGGAATTTTTTAAAAAAAAAGAAATTTTTTCCGGGGGGG
>NW_007377721.1:174444-189408 GCF_000475195.1 Diaphorina citri
TTCGTCTTCTTTTTCTTCTTCCTCTTGTTCTTTCCTTCGTCTTCTTTTTCTTTATCATCTTTTTCTTCTCTTCTCTGTTTCCCCCTTTTTCTGCTGAATTCAAATCGGTTTCTAAGTGTGATTTACATGCGAGCAGCACGTTCTAGGTTCTAGAACGCGACTGCCGTGGTTGGGTGTACTTGGTTTGGGGCGTTAATATGTACCTATCTAATCTACCTATAGGTACATGGCAGGCGCATAACACACTAACATGGGCCAAATGGTGCAAGCGCGGATTCATTATTATCATTTCAGAACTTTTTGTGTATGATTTTTTTTTTTTTTTTTTTTTTTTTTTTTTGTGGTTGTTAAGAAGAGTACGTACTGAGGATGACATAGGCTACTCAAATTTGTCACATTCCATCCCGATTCACAATGGCGGCGCTTCAAAGTCATGCCTCTTACGCCGCGCTGATCTCGTACAAAGGACGGGTCAACTACTAGTCGTCAAATATAGCAGGCAGCGTCAAAAAAAAACTTTTTTTTTCAAGAGGTACAAGTAGAGCCCTTCCTTTAGACCCTACTGTCAAAATCAGCAAACCAATTGCAGACAGCGTCCCAAAAAAGAACCGTCAAGGAATTCCTAATGCAGCGGTTCTCAACCTTTTTTCGCCCGCGTACCCCTTGGGTACCCGGATTTAATTAATCTCACGTACCCCCGCCACCATGATAATGAATACCAATTGTACGCATATCTAGGTCGATCTGTACCATTACTACTGAATTCTAAACACACTCAGTACCTTTTGAAAAAATTCAATACTTCAGTACCTACCTTGAAGTCAAAATTCAGTGCTTTTTTTGGGCTGTACTGTACTGATAAAGCCTGATTCACACTATAACGGTCAAAATTTGCTTCTTGAAGTCAAAATTCAGTGCTTTTTTTGGGCTGTACTGTACTGATAAAGCCTGATTCACACTATAACGGTCAAAATTTGCTTCTGTCCGTCCGCCATTACACAATTTTTTTTTCTCGCGTACCCCCGGTTGAAAATCGCTGCCCTAATGTTTCCGATCCGTTCCAAATATGAGTCTCTCTGCGAATGCCCCTCTCATGTTTCTGATGATTGTATGATCACGACTTCAATGTTGAACAAGAGTTTTGACATGGTGTGTAGGAGTTCCTCTTCAATATTGTACAATGTGTCTTTGTGATGTAAATATTTGTGTGGAATAACAGAGTATATGGCTGGCACCTGTGATTTCAATATCATGAGAACCATCCATGGTAGAAGGGAGATGAGAACCGTTTGAGACTGGAGTGATTCAAGAGAGTTCAGTAGCCAGCCTAGTTTGCTTGGTCGGTAGCGCTTCTGCCTTGTAAGCGCTAGGTCGCGGGTTCGATTCCCACCCGAGGCGGATTTTATCCTGATGGGATAATGTTCGTTCTCGGAACGGCTGGCTTTCTCCTATCCTGTCTTCCTTCTCTCTTCGATTTGATTGACTTTATTTACTTTTACATTTACAATATAGGTACATTTTATCCTTTCTCCTATCTATGCTTATTCTAAAGATCATTTCGGGACGATAGTACCTTAGCAGTTATTAAGAATTACCTGTTTTTTTTTTTTTTTTTTTAATTTAGTATTCTTATCACTCTATCCGCAAAATGTAATGTAGACGATTGGAAATTACCAATCAAATATATAAGACCTTGTTTAGACTGCGAGAGTAAAGGGACTTTTCAGTCCTATGCTGGTAGTATAAACAAGGTATATTCTATTCTATTCTATCCTTTTCTCCGCTCTTTCTTGTTCTTAAAGTTCTTTAAAAAGTTTTTAGTTAAGAAATAACTAATCTCTTCGACATAAGAAATACTAAATTTATCATTTAAGTAGGTATACTTTATTGGTGTTACTAATTATTTACGATTCTTGATATATGATCCTCGATATGAAAATACACAAGCATTTCTTGATATGTACATTCAAGAAACTACGAGGTAGAACAAGCATTTTAGAGGTATACGAGTATGCTTTACTTTACAAAATAGAGATACCAAAGTCATTGATAAAAACGGTGATTTCACTAGATAATAATCTTAATGAAACAATAAATACAATACAAAAATGATAGAGACATAAATATTCAACACAATGAATTTCTGGTATAAAAACGTATACAAGATGTGGTCCCTTTTAAAGGGAAAACTAATGACGTAAATGATCTTTGAGTTGTTTATAACAACTTCACAATAAATGTAAAATACATAGGTATTATAGATAAATACTACATAGGTATTATATGAAGGAAGATTATCTTGAAAGATACAAGAGATGGTATCTAACAATTTCCCGATAGGCAGTAACTACCAAGTTATCCTTTTATCCACCTTGCTTGGTTTGCTTTCCAAGTCCGTGAAATACTATCAAAGGAAAATGGGCATGATGCCTATCTCAAGGTGTTGGAAGGGTTGAGGGATTTAAAACACCCTTGGACGCCCAGAAACAATATCTGAGCTAATTCGGTGTCCTTTTTATCCACCACCTAGTGTTCTTGTACCTACGTGGTCCTCGTAAATTAGATGGGATAGTGGGAACTAATCTTACTCTAATTCTAAAGCTCATTCAAACTTAACAATGTCTACTACTTATATCTATTAATGTACTAATCCGTCAACAAACCATTTCACTTGAAGACCTGTTTCCTAGAACGTAACAGTCTATAGACGTCTCACACAGCCAAATTTGTAGATACCTAAACAGCCCATTCCATCGTGGTAACAGAGTTGTGTCAAACATAAAAAGACGATTGGAAAGACCACGTATGTGTGATCATGGGCGTAGCCAGATCAACAAACCATTTCACAGCCAAATTTGTAGATACCTAAATAGCCCATTCCATCGTGGTAACAGAGTTGTGTCAAACATAAAAAGACGATTGGAAAGACCACGTATGTGTGATCATGGGCGTAGCCAGAATTTGCAGCCGGAGCTTAAGGTTGAGGGGGTGCTTGCCCTCGCGGTTTGACAAAAGCTAATCAAATGTAAACTGCGCCGCAGGCGATTTCCCCCTCCCCCACCCCCCGAAACTTTTCATTCAGCTAATCATGCAAAGTGCGTGTCCAATTTTTCGTCTTCCATTTTTTTGCCGACTAATGGACGGGCCCAGAAAGTGAGTTTAAACTCCTAGCCCCCGCCATTAAGGGATCCAAATCGGGACCTTCTTCGTGGAAGGACGTCACGTCTCGTCCTCGCCAATCGTCTTTCTTTCACCTCAGGACCTCTCTACCAGACAAGGATTGTCTCTTCCCCCCATCTCGTCCTGAGTCTTCTTCACTATCTTCTCGTCCTTGTTGTTGACCTGGATGGAGACGTGGGCGAAGGATATGAGACCCAGGATGCACATCACTGTCAGCGCTATCAACTGGAGGTGAAGGCCGTAGATGTTGGAGATGTTGAACGCCACGGAGGTGAATATGTTCTGGAGGAGACAAATGGAAATTAGAATAGAATATACCTTGTTGTTGTTGTTGTTGTTGTTGTTGTTGTTGTTGTTGTTGTTGTTGTTGGTGTTGTTGGTGTTGTTGGTGTTGTTGGTGTTGTTGGTGTTGTTGGTGTTGTTGGTGTTGTTGGTGTTGTTGGTGTTGTTGGCGTTGTTGGCGTTGTTGGCGTTGTTGTTGTTGTTGTTGTTGTTGTTGTTGGTGTTGGTGTTGTTGGTGTTGTTGGTGTTGTTGGTGTTGTTGGTGTTGTTGTTCTTGTTGTTCTTGTTGTTCTTGTTGTTCTTGTTGTTCTTGTTGTTCTTGTTGTTCTTGTTGTTCTTGTTGTTCTTGTTGTTGTTGTTGTTGTTCTTGTTGTTGTTGTTGTTGTTGTTGTTGTTGTTGTTGTTGTTGTTGTTGTTGTTGTTGACGGCTTAACTGAAACCGGGGTCGTGGGGGTTTGATGGTCTCCAGCCAGGTTTAGCTGGCTCGTCCTGAACCACATGCTTGGATGTGCGATCAACCCTCATGAGGACTTGGGCTTTTTCTTTTAAAGTCATGTAAACCCTATTTTAACTGCCAGCTAGCTAGGCTGGTTTAGGGTTGTTCATCCTGCTGGAATGGGAGTGGAAAGTCCCTTGCCCCCACAATCTAACCAAGGCCTCAGGTAAAAACACTGACAACGGTCCCTTTGGCCCCGCAGTCTAACCAAGGTCTTAGGTATATGTATTTTGTATACAGGGTGCTCCACAAAAACACTGACAACTGAGAGAAAATGATCCACAAATCCTTGTTGGAAATGATGAAATCTGCCTACCCTGAGCCGTTGTCAGTGTTTTTCTGGCACACCCTGTATAATGTATATTTTACATACGTAGGTATGTACCTTTAAACCTAGGTAGGTAGTAATAAATTTGCTCAGGGTTGAATGATAGAGAATGCCTTTGCCAACAAATTTAGCCCCTTATTAGTACGAGTGATCATCATATTTTGTACATGATTTGACCTCATAAAGAGTCTCTCATTACTATTAATTATTATTTTATAACTTACATGTGTTCTCTTAACTCAAAATAGTCCAAAGTTCTATCTGTACCAACCAGGTCGGTTCTTTAGATCTCGCCTCTAACATATTATCGGTACTCTCGGCGAAAACAGCTAATGCCGATTCATTTCATAACTACCAGGTAAGACAAATCCCCGATGCACTCTAACGTAGAGCGACTGAGATATTAGTGAAAAAGAGAGAAGGGTTTGGCTCTCATGGGTTAAATGGCGATTGCAATGGTCAAATAAAATTAAAAATGGTAAAAAAAAAAAAACAAAGACTTCCCGCCTTTGTAAACAATTGTCTTTTCGACGGACTTTTTTTTTTTTTTTTGAAAATATTAGAAAGACCCCCAAATCAAAAGCAAAACCTTTGATATGGGGAGTGTGGGACTTATGTCTCGATACTAGTGAGCCCTAAAATCCCAAGCTCTTTCTTATTCTCTTAACTCAAAATAGTCCAAAGTTCTATCTGTAATTCTGTACCAACCAGGTCGGTTCTTTAGATATCGCCTCTAACATATTATCGGTACTCTCGGCGAAAACAGCTAATGCCGATTCATTTCAAATCTTTTGCCTCGGAGCTATTGAGAATCCAACTTAAGGTGTCTAAGTACGTGTACTAACTTGTACAAATGATGTTAAATATAGAAAAAAAAAGTTTCTATGTACAGTAGAACCCCGATTTTATGAACCTCGGTTATATGAACTCGAAAATCCAAGCTTTTTATTTATTTTTTACCCGAAAATCAGATTTTTTCTGATAATGCGAACGAAAATTTCCCATTTTTAGTCCGTTCTTCCTTTATAATTACAGTAGTAATAAGAACTTGTACAAATGATGTTAAATATAGAAAAAAAGTTTCTGTGTACAGTAGAACCCCGATTTTATGAACCTCGGTTATATGAACTCGAAAATCCAAGCTTTTTATTTATTTTTTACCCGAAAATCAGTACTTAATAATAAACTGAATATTAAACAAATTAGGTAGGTACATAGGTACTGATCGAATAAACTACGGGCTAAATAATTCCCAAAATACATATTATAGATAAATACTACATAGGTATTATATGAAGGAAGATTATCTTGAAAGATACAAGAGATTGTATCTAACAATTTCCCGATAGGCAGTAACTACCAAGTTATCCTTTTATCCACCTTGCTTGGTTTGCTTTCCAAGTCCGTGAAATACTATCAAGGTGTCGAAAGGAAAATGGGCATGATGCCTATCTCAAGGTGTTGGAAGGGTTGAGGGATTTAAAACACCCTTGGACGCCCAGAAACAATATCTGACCTCTTTCTTAGGGCCCTAAAATCAAGGACTTCGAGACCCAAAAAGGTACAATCTCTAATTCTCTATATTTTCCACGGACTTACCGATATTACAGAACATGAAGCACAAGACGAGGAACTTCCTCGCTCTTTCTTAGGGCCCTAAAATCAAGGACTTCGAGGCCCAAAAAGGTACAATCTCTAATTCTCTATATTTTCCACGGACTTACCGATATTACAGAACATGAAGCACAAGACGAGGAACTTCCTCATAGTAATAAAAAGGTATAAGGGACGGACTATTGTATTCGCTTCGGTGTCTGTCAGTCTGTCTGTCGGTCGGTCTGTCCCCATAGAAGGACTTATCCAAACCTGGTCGACCTATATATCAAATTGAACTTCCTCGTGCACGCGATAGACCAGGCCTTCTTGAACGTTTGCCACGCCCCCTCCGTGTTCTGAGTTAACGCAAACTCCTCCCTGTCTGTGATTGGCTCACACGTTCGGCCATCCTCGGTTGATTTCGCCTTGAGGTGATTGTCCACTTCGCCTTTGTCCGGCTTGGGAAGGAGGAGGAGCAATGCACCACCCACATTGAGAATGATGGTGAGGAAAATGATCACGGTTTGACGCGTGGACTCATCGATGTACTTTTTGCCGAGGAACGCGAAGTAGATGAAAAGGTTGCCCGAAATGGATCTGAAGGGAAAAACCGTAATAAAGCAATTACAGATAGAATATTATATTCGAAATGGGAAGTATACAGGGTGTATCACAAAGCTATGTCAAGCCGAAAACGACGAATAGTACAGGTCAAGGCCTACAAAAAGTTCCCCGGACATTTTTTCAAAATCCCCAGAATATCCGAGATATCCGCCATTTTGTGTTTTTTCAGGTACCCCGACCTTGCTCCAATTATTTGACCATGGTACAAAATGTGTTAAAGCTAGAAGAAAAATAGTTAGATGTGTAGGTAGAAGACAATATGTATTACCTTTCTTTTAAGACCAATTTCATTTCGAAAAAACACAAAATGGTAAAAGTCAGTCAATATGGCCGAAAGTATTTAATCTTCAACACCCTGGCTGCCAAGCTCGATCATGTTTACCGACAGTGTTTCCGTTTAAAATCCCTCATCCTGTTGTAAATATCTCAATATCCCCCCCTAATTCCTGTTGTATCCCTCACGCTACTAAAAACATAAACGAAACTCAAAATCTTGGTCGAGAGCGGAACATTTCTCTCCCGCAGTCTCTGCTTCCTGTGTATTTCTTATGGAGATTTGAGCGATCAAAAATTGATCATATCTCAGGATCGGTTTAGATTTTCGCAAAATCCTTTCTTATTGCACACCTAGACCATAAAAGGAATATTCCTACCAAATTTCAGCTTTCTAGATGTTGTGGTTCTCGAGATAGAGCGATCAGTGTGTGAAATGTGAAATGTGAATGAGTGAATGGATACAGCTACATACCAAATTTCAAGTCTCTAGCTCTTACCGTTCTCGAGATATTTTGTTTACTTAATTTTATTTTATAATATAAGATTTCTAACGCTATATACCCTCTGTTTTCATTTCCAGACGATTCACAACCTAAGGCCGGACGCTAGCAGAGTTCTCTATCATGCCCTCACCACTCTCCCTGTGATGGAAATCGTACTCAAATATTTGGGCGTGATACTAACCATATTTCTAATGTATATTATGTTTCTAGACCTGAATAAAATATGTAGAGGGGTATAACTCAAGTTGATGTACAGAAATCTTGGTGTTTTCTTTCCTACTTTCATTTTAACATACTGATAGATTCTGACGTGACTTTGTGAAGATTCATCTTCAAAAAAAAAAAAAAAAAAAAAAAAACCCGAAAAAAAACACAAAATGGCGGATATCTCGGTTATTCTGGTGGGGATTTCGAAAAAATGTCCGGGGAACTTTTTGTAGCCGCCCTTGACCTAACACAAAATGGCGGATATCTCGGTTATTCTGGTGGGGATTTCGAAAAAATGTCCGGGGAACTTTTTGTAGCCGCCCTTGACCTAATTCCTTCCTATAGGATAAGGAAAGTAAAAAAGTATGAATAAAAGGTGGATTACGTGAAAAATCCAAATCTGAAGTCAAAACCGAAAAAGTAACTTTAACAGTGGCGTAGCGTCCATGTAGGGCGTGTATGGCGGCCATACACTAAATTTACTCAAATACCCTTAATATTGGCTTTAAATATTTATAGTTGTTTCATTGCTACGAAATAAAAACGGCGGTGGAACACTCATCTTTTCAACTATGCTTATAAAGTGCCTGGTCAAATTCCAAGGAGTACCTATCAGTGGCGTAGCGTCCATGTAGGGCGTGTATGGCGGCCATACACTAAATTTACTCAAATACCCTTAATATTGGCTTTAAATATTTATGAAGAAGCATGTGCATGTAGTACTTATGTAGTAATGTGTAGTAATGTGCATGGTGATGGAAATCAGTGCCCTACACGCCTTACACTTGATTTTAGACCACGCTACGCCACTGAACTTTAACAATTCAGTGTACGCAATACGTATCAGTATTAATACATTGCACATTGCATACACAACGAGTTTCACGGCATTCATACAAATCGCAACTCTCCAGATTTGAATTCTTCGCCTTTACTATAGGAGCCAGCCAGCCTAGTTTGCTTGAAGCGTTTCGCGTCTGCCTGGTAAGCGCTAGGTCGCGGGTTTGATTCCTTCTTAAAGCAGCAATTTTTTTATGGTAGCCTGATTTTTTCGAGTATAGGCAATGTGCAATGAATATTTATTTCGATTAGAAAGGAGGAAAACGATTCGGTCCCAAAACCTGTTTTTACTTTTTTAATACCAATTGGGTCCCGAAATCGCGAGGGTCAGTGACCAATTGGGTCCCGAGTTTGAGAGGGTCTAAATACCAATTGGGTCCCTCACTTGAATAAAATCGATACCTGATTTATCTACCTGTCGCTATTCTGATCTGATCTCCAATACATATTTTTTTACTTATAGGTTTGTATGTATCTATGTACATATAAAATAACGTAACCAAATTATTAAGCTGTCATAACTTGGAAACAAAAAAGGTAAACATTAGTGTATGTTAATACACCATAAAATACACGAGACCTTGTTTAGACTGCTGGGGTAAAGGGACTTTTTAGTCTCATTCGAGCAGGATAAACAAGGTATATTCTATTCAACATTTGTCAAGCATTTACCTTGCCCTTGGGATCAATTTAATTTGAAGAAACCATTTTAATAATGCAAATTTGTGATGAAATTTTAGTGGCGCTGACACATAACCTAGGGTGGATCCCGGTGGAGTCTGGAGACCAGGTACCTACCACTCAGTCTTAGAGAGGTCCATTTGAATAGGCGGATAGCTGTTCGCCTCATGGCGAATAAAACCTCCACCACTAAAGACCTTTGAAGTTTCACAGTAATGTTAAACCCTATATGTAGAAATAAAGCACTAGAAGTTCTCGTATACCGGGCCTGACTCACAGTGTTCCTCTAGGTACCGAGAGATAATATTCTGCTTTACTCTATCACAAAAGATATAGGTTAAATCAATGTTATTGTTCTCGGGTAAACAATGTAAAACAATCATACCAGAGCTAAACCACAGGGAGCCCAGAAAATTTCACCCACAATTAGGAGAGTCGAGAAGAGATCGTGATATGAGAGAAGAATATGAAAAAGAACCTGATTGAAAGCTCCTTTTTGTGTTTAACCTAACCCTATAATAACACTGGTCAGCGTCACTGCTCATTTTGTGACAGCTCCTTTTTGTAGCAATTTTCCGTGACTTCTGAACAAGTACCATAAACAACAGTTACTTATACCATCTGCAAATCACAAAAATAGAATAGAATATACCCTGTTTATACTGGAGGATGAAGAGAAGAAAGAGAAGGAGAACAAGGAGGATTAATCTATCTCTTTCTGTAATAGGTACCTTCTTCATCTTTTTACCTTACTCATCTCAACATTCTCAATACATTCTTCTTCTTCTTCTTCTTCTTCTTCTTCTTCTTCTTCTTCTTCTTCTTCTTCTTCTTCTTAACCCTTAATGCACCTACATGGGGATTATTGAGCTAGTATTGGAAATAATAATATTGATTTGAAACGTTTACTTTTTGCAATTCTGGAATCACGTGCACAAGTCTGATGTCAACCTTCAGTGATTATCATAATACAAGTCTACTTCATTTTATCAGTGATGCTCGTTTGGCATAAGAGTCAGGTGTGTAAATCAAATGCAAATGAAGTTGCAGAGGATGCAAAATTCCTCAAAAAAAAAAAAAAAAAAAAAAAAAAAAAAAAAAAAAAAAAAGAAAAAAGTTTGCCGATTTCCCATATCAAAACGTGATTGATAAATTGATTTGTTTGAAAAGAAGAAAAAGAACAAGAGGAAGAAGAAGAAGGAGAGAGAAAAAAAAAAACAAGAGAAGAATGTGAAGAAGAACAAGAAAAAGAAGACGAAGAAAGAGGACAAGAAGAAAGAGAGAAAGGAGAAAGAGAACGAGAAGAAAGAGGACAAGAAGAAAGAGCGAAAGAAGAAAGAGAATAAGAAGAAAGAGCGAAAGAAGACAAAAAGAAAGGAGAAAGAGAACAAGAAGAAAGAGCGAAAGAAGAAAGAGAACAAGAAGAAAGAGGGCAAGCAGAAAAATAAATGAAGACAAACAAGTTGAAGAATTGAATGAATGAGGTGAATAAGGGAAGGTCGATGTACTCTCGGGTATTGAGGTAGACAGCATACGAGTATTGGAATTGAATGTTACCATGTTGCAATTCGTGTCCTGATAGAAACCTGATCATCTGATCAACCAGTCTTATCTTTAGAGACCAAGAAGACCAAGTTACCAAGACCATAGCAAATTATTATACGATCATCATAGTTAATTCAAAACTACTTTAGTTACAATTTTCCTGGACTTATATTTAGTTGGCAATTCTCAAAACTACCTATTTTATTAATATTATACTTACATGTGCGATCAGGTGATGCTGCTTTGGCATAAATTAAAATGCAAAACAGCAATGAAAAAAAAAAGCAGCATATTGGAATTGAATGTTACCATGTTGCAATTCGTGTCCTGATAGAAACCTGATCAACCAGTCTTATCTTTAGATTAGAAGAGACCAAGCTACCAATAATAAAAATAAAATAAAATGCCGTTACTTCGTGTTATTATATGTATCACAACTTTGGTGCTCACTGCAGCATTGTAGGATTTTTCCAAATATCTCAGTAATCTCAGCTCCGAAGATGTTTACCAAAGGTGTATTCGATTATGTGAAACAAAAGTCAGTCAATATGGCCGAAAGTATTTAATCTTCAACACCCTGGCTGCCAAGCTCGATCACGTTTACCGACAGTGTTTCCGTTTAAAATCCCTCATCCTGTTGTAAATATCTCAATATCCCCCCCTAATTCCTGTTGTATCCCTCACGCCCCTTGACCTGTACTATTCGCCATTTTCGGCTTGACATAGCTTTGTGATACACCCTCTAGTGTCTCTTCTCGCCCATCTGATGAGAGGAATACTATGGGATGGGCAAGCTACGACACAGACCACATGCGTCTAATGCAGCAGTTGTTTCATTGCTACGAAATAAAAACGGCGGTGGAACACTCATCTTTTCAACTATGCTTATAAAGTGCCTGGTCAAATTCAGTGTATCCCTCACGCAACTCGAAAATCCCCGGAGAAAGGAATCCCGAAAATCCCCGAAAGTGGAAACAGTACGTAAACACTTGTGGCAGCAAGTGTAGTGGCACCATTACGTCCAAATTAGTTTCTCTTTGGATTCGTCTCAAGACTGACTTTTAAATAAATTTAAATAATTTCTGACTTACTCATATCCCACTACGCCCATGACCATTGTAATTTTGGGCCCCACCACACTGTTCACTGAGGGCGCTAACCACAGACATACGGAGAAGGCAGCATAGATTAAACCCTGGCTGACAAAACCATCGCCGGTGAAAGATGGCTCATCATGCTGTAAACTGTACAGGAGAATTTTCTGAGGAGAGAAAAAAAAAGAGAGAAATTAAACAATGTAAATTTCATTATGCAAACATCCAAAATTTTGATAAAATTCAAGCTGAAGAAGAATTTTGAATGTGTTAAGCATAAATGTTTGTCACAAATGTCGTTCCCTGCTTAATGCACTACGCTAAATTATATGACTTGACTTGGACTCGAACCACCAACCTCCAGATCCGAAGTCCGCGGCGCTAACCACTACACCACTGAGGTTCGTTGATAAACGTCAAGCTTTTATTAATGTAAGAAATCATGCATCAATTTTGATTGAATATCCTATTGTCATTCAAAATACATGATTGTATCTACCATTGGTATACCAAGGTTTATATCAATCGACCCAGTAAAAGTGGCTTAAAACTTTTAAGTTAAAAGTTAGTCCCAAGATTTGCCTAGAGGTACCTACATAGAAACAAGCAGAGATCTTAGAGAAATCCAACTGGAAATGATACAGAGTTCGGTACCTGACGGTTTTGATTTGCCCATTACTTTGTTATAACTTGTCGTAGCTTGTTGAAATTAATATCACTAACACTAAATGAGCTTTTGTTACAATGGTTACAATGTAGTCGTGGACCCCACAACATCGAGCTCTCGCTGTGGTGGCATTTCTTAAAAGTACCTAGTGAATTTTTGACTAATGCTCAGAGGAAGTTTTGCACACATTTTGATTTTCCTCCCTCCTCACCCGATCTTAGCTCGTGCGACTTTTTTTCATGGAAATACGTTAAAAACAATGTGTGTATATATAAGACAAGTACTCTGGATGAGTTACCGGGTGCTCCTTATCGCGAAATTTGTGCTATAGCCTAGGAAAGGCTAAAGACAGTATGTCGGTTTTGCACACAGATTGGGTGTTTTCAAAATGGGGGCAATTTTTCGGATAGCGTTGTCTGCCACCTGCCACACCTGATCACCGTCACAAACAAAATCCCCAAAAAAGTAAACCTCATTTTGTTATCTTTAATTTAAAGTAAATATCACTCTTTTATCTTAACAAGCAGTACCTACCTACCTACCTATGTTGTTTAATACCTAATTTGTTATCTAATTTGTTATACCTAATTTGTTTAATATTCAGTTTATTAGTTATCATTCTTAATTTGATTTTTTGATTTTACTTTCATGTAATGATTTAAAATCAAGACTAGAGCCCGTTCTCCCTTTATTCCCAATAACTTTCTATTACCTTTACGTATAGGGAACCTATACAAGGTAATGAGAAAGTATTGCAATCGGTCCAAATTTTCAAAATAATGAAGAACAAGAAGAGGATTACGATGAAGAACAAGAAGATAATTAAGATGAAGAACAAGAAGAGGATTAAGATGAAGAAGTGAAGAACAAGAAGAGGATTAAGATGAAGAACAAGAAGATAATTAAGATGAAGAACAAGAAGATAATTAAGATGAAGAACAAGAAGAGGATTAAGATGAAGAACAAGAAGAGGATTAAGATGAAGAACATTCGGCGTAGCTTAACATAGGTGACGCTAAAACCGGTCTTAAATTAACGATTGAAGTGTTATCTAAAACTTTCTCGCTTTGAGTTTATAGGTGGTCGCGACAAATTTCAAGATTAGAGCTCATTTGTGTGAGAAAATGTGAAAAAATCCCCCAAAAACCCACTTCCGTGATCCTGGTAAAAAGACCTTTCATTTGATATATATAGGTCGACCAGGTTTGGATAAGTCCTTCTATGGGGACAGACACACTGACCGACCGACAGACAGACGACACCGAAGCGAATACAATAGCCCGTCCTTTTACCTTTTTTTGTTACTATCGTAATAATAAAGGAAGGACGGGCTAAAAATTGAACGTGTAGCATCATTTTAAAAACCGTCAGGTAACTCTGGACCACCCTTTATTTTTCTTGTAATACTTTATAACAGCTTCATTTGGCATTATAAATGCTTTATTTATTTAAAATTTAAAGAATTCTACGCATTTGTAATGCCAGAATTCTTGATTTTATCATAGAAAGAAGGGGTGTACCAATACGACTTGCGTAAACACAAACAATACAACTTGCGTAAATGATTCCAAGGTAAGCGCACATTGTTGCATAAATGTAAACACATGGACCTTCACTAAAGCATGTAAAAGATGTACTCGTATATCCATAACTACTGTTGATTGTATAATACTAGTATCTTCAATGTAATTGTAAATCAAGTTCAGATGTAGTCACTACTTATCTGTACTTTTCTTACCTATCTATCTATTAATGAAGTCAGCACTTTATGCAATGTAGGGTAAGTGTACCATTTATTCGCCCACCTAAAAAACGTACCATTTATTGGCCCACCTGTGGGTCTACGCTACATAAGTCTGAACTGGACGAACTTTTACAAGATCCAATTTTATCAAAAGAAAGGGCTTAAAGAATGCCATCGAACCAGTGGTATTCCAAAATAATTGTAGTCGTAAAAACAAAAATTAGAAAAATCAAAGTTCCTTCCTAAAAAAAAAAATTTAGTCGATTTTTGCTAAAATCTAACCGTTTTTCTTAAGGATTCATATTTACGCCTTAAGGCTTCTACACGTTATTTTTCATTATTATATTAGTCGATTTTTGCTAAAATCTAACCGTTTTTCTTAAGGATTCATATTTACGCCTTAAGGCTTCTACACGTTATTTTTCATTATTATTCAATCTTAAGATATCTGTGATAAAGTAGACAATATTCCACGTCTTTTGGTTAAAGTATCAATTTTTTATCTTTAATACAGACCATTTTAAAGGCATGGGCGAATAAATGGATCAAAAGTTTAGCCATGTCCCTAATGTTCTTCGCCCATGGGCGAACAATTGGAACCCCCTATAAAATCATGGTTCCTATTATTGGCCCATGGCGTTTTTCTCGTTTCTATTCCAATAAGAAGCGATTAAAAGCTTTAGGGGTGAACATTATAAAAAAAATACCTTTACTTTGAGGTTTTTGTACAATTTAATGATGTAAATACCTAACACATAATTGGTTATTTACCTATGACTTGTGATAAAAAAAGCCGTATCAACTGCTTGTAGAAATATTTTAGATAATATTTTCGGCAGCTTTATATTTAATATAAATGATTATCAATATAAATAATAATAATAATAATAATAATAATAAT
>NW_007377721.1:189494-220841 GCF_000475195.1 Diaphorina citri
TTTTTTTTTTTTTTTTCCTCAGTGTAAGAATCTACAGAGGTGAATCAAAATTGGGTAAGTTCTGTCGATTACTTACCCACTGGTGAACAGGATCTGAAACAGGCCCAAATTCCTCTCCAGAGTCTCCTGATGAGAGTTGAGGATGAGATACGAACCCTGACCCGTCCACACCAGAGCCGCTCCTACACCCACCAGAATCGAACCCAGGTAGATCAACCAGGTGATGTGGAAGAAGAAGGACAAAATGAAAATCCTGAGGGAAAATAAATAATAATAAAAATAAATCTAATTTATGTAAATTATGATTTATCTGTGGGTAAATTATGATTTATTTGTGGTGAAGCTGAGAGCTTCTTCACAATTATTGTGGCTATCACATCATTATTCATTACTAAAAGCCCCCTTTACTTTCTGACATACCCATCTATAATTTTTCTTTTTACTCTGGTAATGCCGCCACTGGTCGCTACTCGATAGAAGTAGCTACTCAGTTGGCCTCACGAGGCAGAGTGCACCCCGAAATACAAGCACAGAGCCGAAAAAAAACGGGAATCGAACCCGGGACCTCCGGAGTGCAAGCCTAGTGTGATACCCACTCGGCCAAGGAGGCTACCAATAATAAAAATAAAATAAAATGCCGTTACTTCGTGTTATTATATCACAACTTTGGTGCTCACTGCAGCATTGTAGGATTTTTCCAAATATCTCAGTAATCTCAGCTCCGAAGATGTTTACCAAAGGTGTTCTTATAGGCTATGTAAAAATTCAGGCACTTTTTCAGGGTCGGCCCCAGGGGGGGCCAACTTTAAAATCTTAAATAAGAACCCCCTACTTTTGATACATCATATTAAAGGCCTTAAAGAACGTAGTATATTGATACAAGTTTGATTCGATCCGATAACCAGGGCCGGAGTTATGACCTATTCAAATTTGCATTTTTCCATGTTCTCCCGCCAATAGGGGAAGCACCGAAAATGGGAAATTCATATCGATTGGTGATTTGTGCTTCAAATAGGTCCAACTAATGGTTCATATTGAAATTCAGACCCAAAAATGAAATTTAGATTTCCGGCCCTCTGATGGGTGAAAACGGATATTTCGAAAATTATTTTTTGGGACTAAATTTCAACAGGAATCATTAGTAGGACCTATTTGAAGCACAAATCACCGATCGATATGATTTTCCCAATTTTGGTGCTTCCCCTATTGGCGGGAGAACATGGAAAAATGAAAATTTGAATACACCGTAACTCCGGCCCTGATTACCACATCAAGCTCAAACTTATACCAATGTATTACGTTCTTTAAGGCCTTTAGTCAGCTCCCATGGCGTAGTGGTCACTGCGCTCGCCTTGCACGCGGGAGACCCGGGTTCGATTCCCGGCGGGGTCAAGTTGGCGTAGTGGTCACTGCACTCGCCTTGCACGCGGGAGACCCGGGTTCGATTCCCGGCGGGGTCAAGAAATTTGTATCTGCAAAGGGTTGATTCCGTGACTGGCTGTTGCGGGGCCCACTCAGCCTCGTGAGGAAAATGAGTAGCTATGACATATAAATGGGCATAGTGACCGGTGCCAGCATGGTAGGTAAACATTGGATTTTAGGATTATTGAGATATTGGGAAAATCCTACAATGCTGCAGTGAGTATCGAAAGTTGTGACAAAAATACATGGGATTTTAGGATTATTGAGATATTGGGAAAATCCTACAATGCTGCAGTGAGCACCAAAGTTGTGATATAATAACACAAATAAACTGCATTTACATTAAGACCTTTAATATGGTGCATCAAAAGTAGGAGGTTCTAATTTAAGATTTCAAAGTTGGCCCCCCTGTCCCTGAATTCTTACATAGCTTATAAGAAACTAGAGGTATATAGGCTCGTATACAAAATTTCAGATTTCTGAATTCATCTGTTCACAAATTAAGGGGGGGGGGACTTTATGAATGCTCTGTATAACATACCTACCTACGTCTACAGTAGGTATGTTCATAAAGTCGCCCCCTTAATTTTTTGATGAGTTTAGAAACCTGAAATTTTGTATACGAGCCTATATTTACCTCTATTTTCTTATAGGCTATGTAAAAGTTCAGGGACGTTTTCAGGGTCGGCCGGGGGTGGGCAACTTTAAAGTCTTAAATAGGAACCTCCTGATTGTAATACAAATTATAGTTCTTAAAAAACCAATGACAAGAAAAATCGACCAATCACGCTACTGATGTAGTTTGATTTCAAAAAATTCAGCCAATCACATTGCTTAAAGCCTTAAACTCAATTTGTGGCTCCCGGCCTTAGTGTCAAACTTACCTCTAAATTGGCGAGCGTGAAGTATGCGGTGAAAATGAAGGCGAAACATATCCCCAAGAATATCACATTAAGGGTGGATCTGTCAAATGGGAGCCGCAGGAACATTTTGAAGCCTTTTGTTTATACTTTATCAGCACACTGTCCTTGTTTTTTTCACCACACTGTTTTGATTAATTATCATAAGTATTAGATGTATAATTTAATTAGGTATCATAAATGTACCTATTAATTTAATTAAATCACGAATGTATAATAGGTAATACCTATATATCATGTATTTTGCTTATGAGACGGTCATCAACATAGGTAATGTCTAATGTCTTTTCGTAAAAGTTTATAAAAAACATGAACTTTCTACAGGCGATTTTTTTTTCTTTTGCTATTTGACTAACTGAAACTTGTTGGTAAATTAGTTATAAGTTATAGGTCAGATATTAATTTATTATTATTATTATTATTATTATTATTATTATTATTATTATTATTATTATTATTATTATTATTATTATTATTATTATTATTATTATTATTATTATTATTATTATTATTATTATTATTATTATTATTATTATTATTATTATTATTATTATTATTATTATTATTATTATTATTATTATTATTATTATTATTATTATTATTATTATTATTATTATTATTATTATTATTATTATTATTATTATTATTATTATTATTATTATTATTATTATTATTATTATTATTATTATTATTATTATTATTATTATTGTGGGGTAGCTCGTCATTACGGTTGAATCTCCTGTGTTCCAGAGACCTGGGTCCGGCTGGAATACTAGGGTTTTGTTATTGCAGAAATTTCCTTACAGTGTGGCATTTGTGTCGATGATTACTGCCTTCTGCATCTGCATTATTAGTTCTGGCTTCAGATGGAGCGAAGCCAGGTCACCTCAAGAGTTTTTGGTATAAGGCCCACGCTTGAGATAATGATAGGGACAATTCGGACACTGTTGAGGTTCCACATAGTCTTGTTTTCCACCGCTAAGTCTGAGTATTTGTTTATTTTCTCATGCCTTGTTCTTGTCATGTTTCTGCTTAACGGGACGGCAATATCGACGAGCTACAACGCCCTACACTTGAATTTAGACTACGCTACGCCACTGATTGAATTGTAGGTATACTACCTATCTACTCTGGGTCAAAGGCCCTCAAGATTAGATTTGTACAAGTATGTACCTATGTATAATGTTTGTTATATTGTTATCGGTCTCTCGAATTGTTTTATATCCTCTTGAGACCTGGTGTACTTGTACCTACAAGTACACTTAGTTTTGCTCAATAGAGACCCAAGACTTTTTTTCTGATTTACTCAATATAGACCCAGTGTACTTTCACAAGTACACAATTTTCATATAGGCCTAGAGACCTGACATATATTTTTATATGTTTTTACTTAGTCATATGTATACATATGGTAAATTTGATTTTTTCAGAAAGTAAACAAAAATATTCCACAAATTTAAAACCTCCTTAAAAGTGCAGCATAAATTTTAAAATTCTCTGTGTGGTAACAAAACTGGCGCAATTTCTTGAAATTTGTGTACTTGTTACTTGTACAAGTACGCGGGGTCTACGAGTATGTTGAGATAATATTGAAAAAATGCTCAGGTCTCTACTGCGTAAAATCTTGTGTACTTGTACAAGTACACTCGGTCTGTATTACATAAAACTGAAAAATCTGGTGTGAACATCACACGACTTTCTATTACATTAAGTCGGACAGTTCTGAAAGTTTCACCATTCGATTCCGCGTGAAAAATCACATGGGATCAACTATTCACTTGCTCATTTAGTAACGGTTCACAAATAAAAGGGAAATTTGTTGACACAGGGGAGTATCGAACCCGCAACTTCTCAACTGTAAGTCAGAGAGTGCTAAAAGTAGCACCATTCGATTCCGCGTGAAAAATCACATGGGATTAACTATTCACTTGCTTATTTGGTAACGGTTGACGAATAAAATCTGGTGTGAACATCACACGACTTTCTATTACATTAAACTTCTCAACTGTAAGTCGGACACTTTTAAAAGTTTCACCATTCGATTCGGCGTGAAAAATCCCATGGGATCAACTATTCACATGCTTACTTGTTAATGGTTCACAAATAAAAGGGGAATTTGTTGACACCGGGGAGTATCGAACCCACAACTTCTCAACTGTAAGTCAGAGAGTGATAAAAGTAGCACCATTTGATTCCGCGTGAAAAATCACATGGGATCAACTATTCACTTGCTTATTTGGTAACGGTTCACAAATAAAAGGGAAATTTGTGTTTGGCCATGCCTCGGGATGAACTAGCGGGATTCCGGAGCGAAGCGACGGAATTCAGCTAGTCATATGTATAGAACTAGAGGTACTCAAGAACTGCCTACATAGGAGCACTATAGATGATAGAGAACCAAAAACTACGAAGGGTAATATGTATAGATGATGAACTATGTACTCAAAAACTGCCTACATAGGAGCACTACAGAGCCTAAAACTACATAAGAAGGCCCATGTACATGATGAACCTATGTACGTGATTATAGCCCATATAGACAGGGCGTATCACAAAGCTATGTCAAGCGGAAAATGGCGATTAGTACAGGTCAAGAGCTACAAAAAGCTTTGTGATGCACCCTATATAAGGATACTTTCGAGGGGCCTACGTACAAAAAAATCTGGTGTGAACATCACACGACTTTCTATTACATTAAATCGGACAGTTCTAAAAGTTTCACCATTCGATTCCGCGTGAAAAATCACATGGGATCAACTATTCACTTGCTTATTTGGTAACGGTTCAGCTGGCGGCGAAAGTGTTAAAGTGCCCTAGCCACTAGCCAGACATTATCAATTTAGTATAATCAGAATACCTATGTAAAATAGTAACTTGAACCTAACATAAATCCTGAAGTGTCAAAATTGATATTTTTAATTTTTATTTTCTAGAAAGGTCGATTCAAATCTCACAAAATTTCCCAATGCAGCACCAGTTTTATTTATTCTTATTTTTGATAATCCTACATCGCGCGTCCGGTTCGTTCGTTCAAAATCGATGCTGCTACACATGTTCTACGTGGAAAAATCTTCATCAGACAGAGGATGATTATGATTGTGTTATAAAATACTATATAAAAACTGACTCATGTGTAATTAGAAGCCGCCTCACAAATCGGGCATGCAGGTTAAACTGGGTTGATGGTAGGCAGTTCCAGTGCTTCGAAGTTATGGCCAAAAACAGATCAGCAGTCGTACGAGGATTTACATGGACAGGAAATTCTGAAGCATGTGAAAGTTATAAATACGACCCGGAAATTCTCTGGTGTCGCAAGTGTAACAGTGACCTCTGCAATGGATCTGATGAATTTGGTCCCTCCCCTGATTATCTGCTTGATGACAAGGAGTTGCCCCCCATAATAGGACTTGCATCTCGTTCCTTTACAGATAATATTCATGCGTGTATAGTCATTGTTTTACTAAATTATATATATTTTTAAGTGATCTTTTAATGGTCAGCTATCGAGATAGGATATATTATGGTCTGTTGAGGTAGGACATAGTTGGCTATTGAGGTAGGACATTGTTAGCTATTGAGGTAGGACATTGTTAGCTATTGAGGTAGGACATTGTTAGCTATTGAGGTAGGATAACCCGACGGAAAGCTGCCCTAGTTCCTAAACACAACACTTTCTAAATGATTACCTACTTCAAAGTTCAAAGAAACGCCTAAATGAGATTAGATTTTTTAAGAGGTTTAATAGAGGGAACTGCAAAGGTCTTATCGTCCCGAAAGCGAATAGAGACGGAAGACAGGATAGGAGAAAACCAGCCGTTTCAGAATGAACTTTAAAATACGCCCCGGGCGGGAATCGAACCAGCGGCTTAGAGCTTACATGCACGCGTTACCAACCAAGCAAACTAGGCTGTCAATGTAATATTTTCAATTAATCTAATCCAGTTTCAAAACGATAAATATGTATTTATCAATCATGAAATTATAAACACGAGCGCTTAAAGTTCAATGACCTTTACAGCTCATGCTGTCAGAAACCTAGAGACATACATTAGACTGAAGGTCAGTTTGCACTACAGGTTTCTCAATTGCCAAGAGCAATAGGGTTGAGTTCTTAATGAGTTGAATATTTATTGTTCAAAGCTGACATGAATGTAGGTGTACCGAGTCACAGAAGTCACCTGCCTCGGTGGTGTAGTGGTCAAGACGCTTGCCTGGTAAACAGGAGGGTATGGGTTCAATCCCAGCCGAGGTATGGAATTTCATTGAGAATTTCACCACAATAATAGTATCTAGTAGTCTACCGCTGGGGTAAAGGGACTTTTCAGTCTTATGCGAGCAGTATAAATAAGTAGACTTATACTTATTACCTATATTACTCTCCAGTCTATAACCTAAATGTTAACCTCTGAGCGAGCGAGGAAACTTTAAAGGGCTGCTTTTCAGTTGCCCAAAAGCCTTCCTGATGGGCTGTTTGTGTCAGGCTTTTGTAAAGTTTCTATAGCCCAATTCTATATGGTTTGGGAACGGATAGACTAGTTTATTATGACGAAAAAAAGTGTTACTCTGAATCAAACCTATTTTGGGAGCCATTAGGTACCTATTATATCCTTTTTTTTTTGGTAAGGGCTTTAACTACTGGCCGATGGCATGGTCATTCACCCTGTAAGTACTTATTGAACCCATATTATATCCTTGTCCTAAGCAGCTTTTACACTTCTAGGTATCTACGATCGATGTCGATTGAAATTCACTGAAATACGTCCACAATACAGTAGAACCTTAGTAGATAGATACAAACAAAAGACAGCTTAACCCCACACACAAAAAGCCCAAATTGAGGCTTAGGTGTAGGGGCTGGCCAGCCCCAAAGGACGGGTTGAGCTTCTACGAACCTATATCTGGGGACTCCCCAGTAGGGACTGCGGGGCCCCTTATGCGTGATGCCAAGATTTTCCCACTACAAATTTGATCACGAAGTTCTTATCTGGGGACTCCCCAGTAGGGACTGCGGGGCCCCTTATGCGTGATGCCAAGATTTTCCCACTACAAATTTGATCACGAAGTTCTTTCTTTATAGGTAGGTAAATATTATTAGCTAATACTATCATGGTAAAGTGAGACGTAGCACGTAGGTAGGTATCATAATCATATTTAGGTATCTCATAGGTATACCTCTAGGTAATGTGTGTGTACCTACACATAGGTACCTTTTTCAAAATCGGTTGAGCCGTTTTCTCGTGAAAAGAGGACAAAAACGGTCTAATTAAGCCATTTTCTTCACGTTTTTGAACCGCCGCCATTACATAGGTACCTTTTTCAAAATCGGTTGAGCCGTTTTCTCGTGAAAAGAGGACAAAAACGGTCTATTAGGCCATTTTCTTCACGTTTTTGAACCCGCCGCCATTTTGAATCAGGATGGAATGTGAAAATTTCAAGTAGCCTATGTCACCCGGAGTACTTTTCTTAACAACCACAAAAAATTTCATCAAAATCGGTCGAACCGTTTTCTCGTGAAAAGAGGACAACCAAAGGTCTATTTAGCGTAACAGACAAGTCGCCGCTTCAACGCGCGCGCACGCTCGGCGTAGGCCTCGTCGGGGTAACCCGAAAAGACCCGGAGATTGAAAAGAAGCTCTGTTCAATTCGTATGAGTATGAAAAGTTCTGGCCTCAAGGAAAAGAAACTTGTCGAGACCTATGGAATAAGGCCAAGTGGTTATTACTTGCCTTTCCAACAACATACCTGTTTGAGAAGGGCTTCAGTGCAGTGACACATTTCTATATATATGTACAGGGTGGTTCGTGATTTGCGAACCACGCTTATATCTCAGAAACGGCTGGGAATTAAGGAATGAAATAAAAGGCATCGTGTAGATGAAATTTTGATGATTAAAATGGCTTTTTTTAAATTTGCAATTTTTTTTGCAAAATGGCCCATTTTTTGCCAAATATAGGTCACTCTTATGGGAACCCCTATTTTTTATTTAATTTTTGGAATCAGCATAAAATTTTAATTGAAAAATTTTTCACTCGAAAAAATTTGCTCTACAAAAATTTGCACAAATCGCGATTTTGTGTGCGTCAGTGACCCCAGATTTGATGAACAACGCAGTTGGTCCTGAGTTAGAGCGAAGAATGCCTTACTGTGTACAAACAGATGGATCTCATTTTGAACAGCTTTTATAAATTTGTTTGTTGTTGTTGATTGTTGTTGAAATAGTTAAGTGAATAATACAAAAACTAAAGAAATAATTAAGAAATTGTTTTTCTTTCTCACAGTGTACAGAATTTTTGTAGAGCAAATTTTTTCGAGTGAATACATTTTTTCAATTAAAATTTTATGCTGATTCCAAATATTAAATAAAAAATGGGGGTTCCCATAAGAGTGACCTATGTTTGGCAAAAAATGGGCCGTTTTGCAAAAAAAATTGCAAATTTAAAAAATGCCATTTAAATCATCAAAATTTCATCTACATGATGCCGTTTATTTCATTCCTTAATTCCCAGCCGTTTCTGAGATATAAGCGTGGTTCGCAAATCACGAACCACCCTGTATACAGGCATAATAACTTCGTAGTCAACATCATTGAAGGAAGAAGAGAAGGAAGACAAGGAAGAGGAAGACCCCGCATGAGCTTCATATACCTACCTACCTACTTATTTCTATATTTCTACTTTATCTACTTATACTTATAGTACTTATCTACATATTTCTCTACTATACCTACCTATTACCTACTTACTTATCTACATTCTACATAGGTACATTACATACATAGTCCTAATTCCTAGCTCGACTTAGGCAGGTCTAAATAAGCTAGAATCTAACAAAAATACCTCTAGTTATGCATCTGAAACTTTCTAATAAGGACAAGACATTGCGTGTTCCTAATAATACAATTATAACTTTTTACAAATTACAACAAAAATGCTATGCACAGAACCTCCACCCCGCTAACTGATGCTTTTGTTTGGGATTTCTCACTGAACGAAGTAAATTCCAAGCTTTATTTTGATGACTTTCCACTTTCCATCTAAATTTTATGGTTACTAATTGAAAAGGTCAAACTTTCTTGACTTGGCGGGGCGGAGCGCTACCGCGCTCCTTAATTTCGTTTTTTTTTTTTTTTTTTTTTTTTTTTTTGCTGGCAGTTCCGGTTCTAATCTCATTCCTAGAAAGTGCCACGGTTATAGTAGGTAGTAGCTATCAAATAGGTAATTGATTGATAGTTGTTTTATCACGATCGGGTAGGTACCTATATCAACTTTGAAGTTTTTTTTTTCGTTTCAATGGACTTGAAAATAAAAGTTGCTCCAAGTCGACCATAATTTCGAGTCAAGGTGTTTTCAACCTTGCTACAGTTAAACCTAGGCCTTGAGAAAAGGTCTATGGCAAATTCAATGCTTAGGTCAAAATCTAAGTTCGACCCCCGGAAGTGGCATTTTTTGATAAAAAATTGCCATTTCTCCGGAATTTTAAATGAGAAGGTATAGTTTTGATTTCATGTTATCAATCTACAAGAAAAAATACTACATCATACCAAGTTTCAAAATTTTAAAAATTAAAAATCTCAATTAAAATTCCGGACTAACAATTTTAGGGTCTCCAACTGGAAAATAATTTGAGTACTGAATTTTGTACTTCAATAGTACTAAATAAGTACTAGATTCTCAAAACAGAATTCGACCCCTTTTTACCATCTTTTTACTATAATTTGTTCACAGGTCCCCCCCTCTCTCACTGCTCGAAGCTCTCACTATCACCGGTAGGTATACAGTATGTCTCAGAAGTCCTAGCGAGGGCCTTATAACTTTTGAACGGCTGGGAATTTTTAAGTTCTGTTTTTTTCTGAAGATAGGAAAAGGTCTATGGCAAATTCAATGCTTAGGTCAAAATCTAAGTTCGACCCCCGGAAGTGGCATTTTTTGGTAAAAAATTGCCATTTCTCCGGAATTTTAAATACCAAGTTTCAAAATTTTAAAAATTAAAAATCTCAATTAAAATTCCGGAAAAACGGCCTTTTTATATATATAAAAAAAATGCCACTTCCGGGGGGTCGAACCTAGATACTGTATAAGAAATGTTTTAAGCTGGAGCTGGAGAAATGTTTTAGTCGAAATTTTTACTTATCAACGGTGAACAGGGTGAACTGTGTAGTGTGTGCATGGTTGCCACTTGTCACTCTTGAAGCCTTAACTAGAACGGTCCGTATCGAACAGAGGGGAAAAAATATAGGCAGGTATTTTTTTTCCCCTCGATGCACAATTTTGAACAAAAATATTTTACCGAAAAATTACGAAATAGTACTAAATTTTAAGCCGAAAGTACTCGAGTACTAATTTTTTTCCAATAGTACTGAATCTAGTACTATAGTACTAGACTTGGAGTCCCTTCTAACAAAGTTCGATTGTTAATGAACCTGCATTAGATTTAGATTACCTATGTGAATGGATTTAATAGCTCCCTCTAATCTATAATCACTTGACTAATGGATTAAGTACCTACATAAAAGAAGGTTATAGGTAGATATTTGTAATAGTTATCAACTTATCACAGTATAGCATAGTAGGTATATAGGCCAATGTTAGGTCAGTGAACTGGAGAATACAGAACACAAAAAGTACAAAGTGGCTGAGGTGTAAGGCAACTTAAACCTTGAGGGAAAATGCTGTTCGAACTGCAGAAGACCTCGAAAAAAAAAGACATTTTCATGTAAAATTATTATTTTGCTATTGGGAGATATCCGTCATTTTGAGTTTTCCCACAGTAAACTGATAAAATGGTCTCGTTCTACAAAAAATGTCCATTTTTCGGAGAGATCCGTTCTTTTTCACTTACATAAGGCCTACTTTTCATTCCTACGCCCCGTCGACGTCAGAAATCTAGCGGAAAGATTGAAAAATAATGTTGGACTTGATGCTAATCGAGAGTCGCTTCCGGAATTTAGGACGAACAGATACGCCAGGAGGGGAAGTGAAGAGATACGTCAGGAGGGGAAGTGAAGAGATACGCCAGGAGGGGAAGTGAAGAGATACGCCAGGAGGGGAAGTGAAGAGATACGCCAGGAGGGGAAGTGAAGAGATACGCCAAGAGGGGAAGTGAAGAGATACGCCAGGAGGGGAAGTGAAGAGATACGCCAGGAGGGGAAGTGAAGAGATACGCCAGGAGGGGAAGTGAAGAGATACGCCAGGAGGGGAAGTGAAGAGATAAGCCAGGAGGGGAAGTGAAGAGATACGCCAGGAGGGGAAGTGAAGAGATACGCCAGGAGGGGAAGTGAAATGAAAAACACGTATCAACGCAGCGTCGGGTTTGCACGTAGGAATGAAAAACAGAGCTCGTATGTTACAATCACAAACAGAGCTCGTATGTTACAATCACAAACAGAGCTCGTATGTCACAATCACAATCAGAGCTCGTATGTCACAATCACAATCAGAGCTAATAGGTATGTCACAATCACAATCAGAGCTAATATGTCACAATCACAATCAGAGCTCGTATGTCACAATCACAAACAGAGCTCGTATGTCAGAATCACAAACAGAGCTCGTATGTCACAATCACAATCAGAGCTCGTATGTCACAATCACAATCAGAGCTCGTATGTCACAATCACAATCAGAGCTCCTATGTCACAATCACAATCAGAGCTCGTATGTCACAATCACAAACAGAGCTCGTATGTCACAATCACAAACAGAGCTCGTATGTCACAATCACAATCAGAGCTCGTATGTCACAATCAGAGCTCGTATGTCACAATCACAAACAGAGCTCGTATGTCACAATCACAAACAGAGCTCGTATGTCACAATCACAATCAGAGCTCGTATGTCACAATCACAAACAGAGCTCGTATGTCACAATCACAATCAGAGCTCGTATGTCACAATCACAAACAGAGCTCGTACGTCACAATCAGAAAAAAAAACCAAACAAAGCTACGTCAAAGCCATTCCTGTAATCTTACATATTCTGGCTGATCTCTCAAATTCAAGGCAGTGGTACTCCTGCAATGGACTTCTCAATTCGTCTCCGATGCAATCTCTTGGAGACACACCAAAAACCAAACACAGCTACGTCAAAGCCATTCCTGTAATCTTACATACTCTGGCTGATCTCTCAAATTCAAGGCAGTGGTACTCCTGCAATGGACTTCTCAATTCGTCTCCGATGCAATCTCTTGGAGACATACCAGAAGGATAAAGTTCCCAACAGAAGAAATCCTGTGAGACACAATAGTTGCGTGTGAAGACCAGCGAAGTTACTGCCCGTGAACGTGAGGGCGGAGAAGCAATTCTAAAAGTTAAAGAAAATTTTAATATTACAAAGCGCTCTTTATTTATTTAATTTTCTAATCGCACCATTCCCGCACCATCTTCACACTCTATCTCTCTCATCTTCCTTCTTGAAAGTTAAAAAAATGAAGTGAGAGTGGAAAAAAAAGGACTGGTATTACAGGGAACTGTCAACTGTAACAACGGAGATCTTATCGACCCTAATAAAATTGAACAAAGAAAAAGAACGAGATATTAAAAAGCAGATTTTAGAACGAACCTTGTCTGTTTAGGATAAAGTCTGTCCCGGGCGGGAATCAAACCCGCAATTTAGAGCTTACAAGGCAGATGCGCTACCTTCCAATTTCAATAGGTAAATAGAGACCTTATCGCCAAGTGAAAGAATAAGAAGAAGCTCTTCTTACCTTACAGAATAAGAATACAGCAAATGCTGATACGGTATCATTTGGAAATAGTTTGGCGAGTAAAACAGCTGTTTCATTGTTGTACACGACCTCCCCAATGTGCAACAGAAGACTGCCCAGGATTCCAAGGTATGCCCTGAAACAAGATGAGAAACTCGTGTTGACCCAGCATCTAGAATAGAATATTATACAGTAGAACCTAGATTATTTCAACTAGAAAATCCATTGTTTTTTTCTATCGTTCAAAGGATATTATCCTATCTTATCAGAGGGAAAGATTATAGATCTTTTCAACTACCCCCGGTCCCAATTAGTTGAAATAATCGAGGTTCTACTGTACCTTGTTTATCCTGCTGGGATCTAGATGGTAACTAGAAAATCCATTGTTTTTTTCTATCGTTCAAAGGATATTATCCTATCTTATCAGAGGGAAAGATCATAGATCTTTTCAACTACCCCCGGTCCCAATTAGTTGAAATAATCGAGGTTCTACTGTACCTTGTCAACTAGAAAATCCATTGTTTTTTTCTATCGTTCAAAGGATATTATACTATCTTATCAGAGGGAAAGATCATAGATCTTTTCAACTACCCCCGGTCCCAATTAGTTGAAATAATCGAGGTTCTACTGTACCTTGTTTATCCTGCTGGGATAGGACTGAATAGATCCTGCTGGGATCTAGATGGGAAGTATTGTGTCTCTTATTGCCCATCTGATGAGAGTCATACTACGGGATGGGCATGCTACGACACCCTAGATGGGAAGTATTGTGTCTCTTATTGCCCATCTGATGAGAGTCATACTACGGGATGGGCATGCTACGACACCGACCAGATGCTTCTAATGTACCTAGCAGTTGTTCCATCGCTACGAAATAAAAACGGCGGTGAAACACTAAAAATAATAATAATAATACATATTGCATACACAAATAATTACCAGGCGTTCATACAAATTATTTTCGTTTTTGTTTAGAATTTATTTTTTCATTTTTTTCATTTTTTTTTTTTTTTAAGTTTGATAGAGGGAACTGTAACTCCTAGGGTCTTGTCGTCCCAAAATTGAAGACAGAAGGAAGACAGGATAGGAGAAAGCCAGCCGTTCCGCGAGAACGAACCTTATCCCTTTAGGATAAAATCCGCCCCGGGCGGGAATCGAACAAGAAGTAAGTAACACTTAGGACTTACACAAAAAGCCCAATCTGGGGCTTAGGTGTAGGGTCAAACAGCCCAGAAAAGTCAGGTTAAACTTAAACGAATGAGCAAACACTTACGAGCTATGAATATAGGCCTTGTCATAGGTGTATCCAAATATGGAGGAATCGGGAAAGTTTAGGAAAGCTATGACGTAAGAGTACCGCGCTCACAGAATAGAGCACAAGTAGGAAATTAGGTAGGTAGGTCGTTATAGGTATTATAGGTAGGTAGTTATAGGTACTAAAGGTAGGTCGTTATAGGTACTATAGGTAGGTAGTTATAGGTACTGTAGGTAGGTAGTTATAGGTACTATAGGTAGGTAGTTACAGGCACTACAGGTAGGTAGTTATAGGTATTGTAGGTAGGTAGTTATAGGTACTGTAGGTAGGTAGTTATAGGTACTATAGGTAGGTAGTTATAGGTATTGTAGGTAGGTAGTTATAGCCGAACAGAGGGGAAAAAATATAGGCAGGTATTTTTTTCCCCTCGATGCACAATTTTGAACAAAAATATTTTACCGAAAAATTACGAAATAGTACTAAATTTTAAGCCGAAAGTACTCGAGTACTATTTTTTTTCCAATAGTACTGAATCTAGTACTATAGTACTAGACTTGGAGTCCCTTCTAACAAAGTTCGATTGTTAATGATCGAGTACTAATTTTTTTCCAATAGTACTGAATCTAGTACTATAGTACTAGACTTGGAGTCCCTTCTAACAAAGTTCGATTGTTAATGAACCTGCATTAGATTTAGATTACCTATGTGAATGGATTTAAATAGCTCCCTCTAATCTATAATCACTTGACTAATGGATTAAGTACCTACATAAAAGAAGGTTATAGGTAGATATTTGTAATAGTTATCGCATTAGATTTAGATTACCTATGTGAATGGATTTAATAGCTCCCTCTAATCTATAATCACTTGACTAATGGATTAAGTACCTACATAAAAGAAGGTTATAGGTAGATATTTGTAATAGTTATCAACTTATCACAGTATAGCATAGTAGGTATATAGGCCAATGTTAGGTCAGTGAACTGGAGAATACAGAACACAAAAAGTACAAAGTGGCTGAGGTGTAAGGCAACTTAAACCTTGAGGGAAAATGCTGTTCGAACTGCAGAAGACCTCGAAAAAAAAAGACATTTTCATGTAAAATTATTATTTTGCTATTGGGAGATGTCCGTCATTTTAAGTTTTCCCACAGTAAACTGATAAAATGGTCTCGTTCTACAAAAAATGTCCATTTTTCGGAGAGATCCGTTCTTTTTCACTTACATAACACAAGCCGGTGTCTTCGTGATGCCGGTCCCAAGCCCGCGGGTAAATAAAGAGGGTTGGCGTTAGGAAGGGCATCCACAGCTGTGAAGAACTAAAACCATATCAGTCTGTCATTAACTGGTAATTTAATTTAATTTATTTATTTGACGGGTCACAAAACCCAGCAATACAAAATTACATCAACAAGAACACAAAAAGAACAAGTAACAAAAACAAAAGTAAAAAATAAAAATAAATAAATAAATAAGTTTGAGACCTTCTACTTACCTACCATACCGCCGATTCCAGACATGAGGCCTGCAAAAGGCAACATTTCCACGGCTTTGGGAATCGCACGAGTAAATCCTAAACATGAGTTGTAGACGATGGTGAATATGTAGGAGAAACCTATAAAAACACAAAAAAATGAATACCTTAGGTAGTAAGTACCTCTAATACGAGTTTACAATACATGTTATAAATATCTACCTACCTACCTACCTACCTATTTTATTATTATTATTATTATTATTATTATTTTTAGAGTTTTGACAGGGGGAACTGTAACTGCTAAAGTCTTATCGTCCCAAAATCGAACAGATAAGGAAGACAGGATAGGAAAAAGCCAGCCGTTCCGAGAACGAACATTATCCCATCAGGATCAAATCCGCCACGGGCGGGAATCGAACCCGCGGCCTAGCGCTTACAAGCCTGGCCACAAAAAAGAGAAAGTAGGTAGGTATAATCAAATAATTACCTATATATATGGGCACCTGTTTTATTTGGATAAATAGATATACCAAATACCTACATACCTGTACGGGTCGTAAAAATAGGTGCATGTGTTAACTGTATTAGTGTGTACACACCTAAGGTATTTCCTTAATAAGACACCTAAGGTATTCCGTGGATGCATTTGTAACCATGTGGAACCCATTCTCATGTAAAATATTAATTAATATTAGATGAGATTCGAGATGGATTACCTAATATTGTAGACTTTATGACTCATCATCAGAATCATATGTGCAGGCACCTACATAGGTATTAGAGTAAGTAGGTAGGTATAATCAAATAATTACCTATGTATATGGGCACCTGTTTTATTTGGATAAATATACCAAATATATACCTGTACGGGTCGTAAAAATAGGTGCATGTGTTAACTGTATTAGTGTGTACACACCTAAGGTATTTGTAACCATGTGGAACCCATTCTCATGTAAAATATTAATTAATGTTAGATGAGATTCGAGATGGATTACCTAATATTGTAGACTTTATGACTCATCATCAGAATCATATGTGCAGGCACCTACATCTTAGGTATTTTTACTATAGATAGGTATTTATGTAATATATGCTGTAAATAAATCAGTCCGCGGAATAGATTTATGAAAAACTAAATCGCCAAAATCGGCCATTGAGCACCAAGAGAAAAACGAATAAACTGCTCACTCCGCGGAGTAGGTATAGGTACCTAGGTATGTACTTGATTTTTCAATGCTTAGGTACCACCTAGGTAGGTACATAATTGACCATATATGTACCTAGGTACTTACCTATATTGAAAAACATAAACAGCAGAATCAGAACATCTACTGACACGATGATTTTCCATCCTTTCTTGAAGGTCTGGAATGGGGATTCAATACTTTGGATCAACGCAGAATCCTTAGCTAGTTTCTTTTGGATTACAATATCGTTTGATTCGTTTCCTTTCTTGTCCAAGTCCAGCAAATCCTCTGAAAATACATAGAAACAATTAAAATAAAATGATTTCTTTTTAACAATCGATAAATATTTAAAAATTAAATTCAGATAAAAGTATGTAATAATATTTTCATCCGGAGAATTACGATGAAGAAGGTATCAAGATAGATGATGTCCTGAGTGATATCGAAAGCTCACCAATTAAAACCTTTTTAATCGTAATTGTTCTGATATTAATATTAAAATACTTACCTACATACCTATAAGCTAGGGACTCACAAAATACAGTCAAGGCAGCTCCCTCTGATAATATACCTATCTTTTGACGGAATTTTGACAACGCAACGATTGAATTTGTGTTGTTAGGTTAAAGATTAATAGAAAGTTATAATAAGTTAGGTGAAAGTTCAATTCTATCACACCAGAAATTATGATGTAGGTAGGTACCTATACTATGACCATGCTTCAGAGTACCTATGCATACCTACATGGGTTAGGTTTTGGTAAAAGTTTATTCAGGCCATGCCTTAGCTTAGGTTTTGAGTTTTTGATTAAGGCATTTTAATTGTGTTAATACAAGGACTCTGATTGTTATAGTTTGCCTCTGTAAATAACGTTTAATTTTGTTAATCCTGCTAGTCACAATTCAATACACAAAATTTCATGGCTTAACCTGGACTCGCACCACCAACCTACACATTCAAAGTCCTCCGCGGTAACCGCTGTACGACTGTTTTCAGAATTCGTTGAATTCGATTGCCTGTGGCGTTGAACAGCTAAAAAAGAAAATGATAAAGTATTATTTGATAATTTTCTATTAGCTTATCGTTTATCTTTTTGATTGTTTCACTAATATAGTTCCCGAAAGAATTGTTCGATTTTATTTTTATAATTTTATTTATTTTCAAGATGAGTGTTTCATTCCCGTTTTTAGCACTCAACCTTTGCTATTTATTTAGCAAGAGAAATTTCAGACTGGCATCCTCCCTGTATAAAGTCCCCCATCAGCTGGTTGTTCAGAACTGATTCTATAAGGATGCATCAATATCTATCGTGTTCTGCCGTCTAGGATCACTTCTATCGTTAGAGCCTTAGGGGATTCAGATTCCTCATGAATGCTCATTGCTACTTTTGAAGACCTCTGAGAATTTTGTGATTTGTCACCTAATTTTCTTGGAACCAAATCTGGGTGATGGTTCAAATTGTACCTCTGAATATCAATGTCGAATTCGGTGCCTTCAGGGTAGAAAATGGATTTCAGAATCCGTTCAAAGTGAGTAGGCGTTAGAGCCTTAGGGGATTCAGATTCCTCATGAATGCTCATTGCAACTTTTGAAGACCTCTGAGAATTTTGTGATTTGTCACCTAATTTTCTTGGAACCAAATCTGGGTGATGGGGGTTCAAATTGTACCTCTGAATATCAATGTCGAATTCGGTGCCTTCAGGGTAGAAAATGGATTTCAGAATCCGTTCAAAGTGAGTAGGACGGTCTACGGTCTCATTTGAGTTTGGAGTGGCTGCAATAAAAGAATTAATTCTGGTCATTTAAGATGAAATTTAAGGTAGGTATAAAAGAAAGCTTAAATACTTTTGAAAGACACACGGCACAAACTTCGATACAAACAATAATGTGTACAACACACTTAACTCTCCCACTCTCCGACTGTTTTATGAAATTTATTCAAGCTGTGTCCACACAGAGTCGATGGACAAGGTGGATCTATGTTGCCGAGGCAGTGTGGGCGGGTTTCAGTCGACATCGATCCACGGCCGTTGACTATGGTGTGGACAAAGCTTTAAATTTGAACAAACCATTTACGAATGACAATTTGTAATGAATTAATCAAAGCATTCAATAATTTATCAAGCAAAGTAGATAAATGGGTATTATCCTTCTGAGGTAATGCCACGTATTATCTACCTATTGAAACGATAACACACTCATGAGACCAAAGCAAGGCACCACTTCATTCAATGAGCAATAAAATTTAAAGATAAATAAAAGTAAAAAAAAATGTTCGACGTGTAACTAGGTAGGTATACTTAATATCTTGTGGCGCTCACAATAACACATACACTAAATACATATAATCTTACATGGAAACGCAGGTTCCCGTTTCCCCACAATTTCCATCTCTGAAGTATGAATAACACTTCCAAAATCTTGGCCAGCACCTGAGAGCTATGTCTAACTGATGAGCTCCAATCAGAACGAAACGCGTCTTAGGCTGCTCTCCTCAGGTGTTGGCTTAATCTTACATGGAAACGCAGGTTCCCGTTTCCCCACAATTTCCATCTCTGAAGTATAAAAAACACTTCCAAATTCTTGGCCAGCACCTGAGAGCTATGTCTAACTGATGAGCTCCAATCAGAACGAAACGCGTCTTAGGCTGCTCTCCTCAGGTGTTGGCTGTCTAGGATCAGCAAAAACCGAGACAAGTACGATTGTTGTCATATGGCAACGCTAGGCGCTAATGGGTTGTACCCCACCCAGACAATAAAATGGTATAACTTACCCTTTTCATAATGTGGAAGGAAGAGAAGGAGAACAGTTCCCAAAGTAACAACGACAGATACAAACACGAGAACCAAATTCCGTGTTTCGGCGTCAATATAGGTTTTGTCCGTGAAGAGAAAGTAGATGACCAAATTACCAATGAAGGCCCTGAGGAAGAAGAGAAAAGTTTGAATTGTCACGGGGTTATTTGGCCCGTGGCGAGAGGATAAATGAAAACACTTCGATTGAGGAAATTAATGAACAGTTATTTGTTTTATTCACTCTCCGACTGTTTTATGAAATTTATTCAAGCTGTGTCCACACAGAGTCGATGGACAAGGTGGATCTATGTTGCCGAGGCAGTGTGGCCATATGGCAACGCTAGGCGCTAATGGGTTGTAGCCCACCCAGACAATAAAATGGTATAACTTACCCTTTTCATAATGTGGAAGGAAGAGAAGGAGAACAGTTCCCAAAGTAACAACGACAGATACAAACACGAGAACCAAATTCCGTGTTTCGGCGTCAATATAGGTTTTGTCCGTGAAGAGAAAGTAGATGACCAAATTTCCAATGAAGGCCCTGAGGAAGAAGAGAAAAGTTTGAATAAAATTTTAAAAAGAACTACAGGTACTCTTTTCAGATTCTAAATACCTCCGAATAGGGAGTTGAAGAAAGAGTTTCGTATTTTAGGATCTAAATCAAATCAAATCATGAATCTGTCAGAATAAAGTTTTAAAAAGAACTACAGGTAGGTACCTACAGACTCTTTTCAGATTCTAAATACCTCCGAATAGGGAGTTGAAGAAAGAGTTTCGTATTTTAGGATCTAAATCAAATCAAATCATGAATCTTTGTGGTAAAGCAGAGAGATTTTTCACGACTTTGTGGGTATCACAGTATTACAAGTCTTTCATTTACTCAATCATCATAATTATCATCGCTCGTTTCTTTGACTTGTAATGACGCCACTGATCGCTACTCGATTAAAGTAGCTACTCACTTGTCCTCACGAGGCTGAGTGCATCCCGAACTCCAAGCACAGAGCCGAAAAAAACCTCGGCCCCACCGGGAATCGAACCCGGGCCTCCTACGTGCAAGCCTAGTGTGATAACCACTCGACCAAGGAGGTTGCAATGGCTAACGCATGTACCTACCTACCTACCGCGCTCAGGGGTGATTTATTATAATGAGAAATATTTATTAAGTTAATATTAATTCAAGATGAGCTAACTTGTTCATTTATTATTGAGACATTTGAACAAGATAGAATAGTATTCAAAATAGTCAAAGGTGATCCAAGACCCTGGGAGAATTAGAAGGAAAATGAAAGGTAGATCCCACCGCCAATAATAATCCGAGCGCCGGCCAAACACAGTCTGACGAGCCCCCCAGTGAGGAGCTCTCAGGTGCTGGCGAAATGGTTGATGGTTCTCCCACCACTTTGTGGTTGCTACTTCAGATCTTAGCTCACTGTATTTATTATGGTATAATGTAGTTATGCCGTCGAATGCACCAGGGCAAGGATAGGTAGGGTAAGTGTACCATTTATTCGCCCACCTAAAAAACGTACCATTTATTGGCCCACCTGTGGGTCTACGCTACATAAGTCTGAACTGGACGAACTTTTTCAAGATCCAATTTTATCAAAAGAAAGGGCTTAAAGAATGCTATCGAACCAGTGGTATTCCAAAATTGTAGTCATAAAAACAAAAATTAGAAAAATCAAAGTTCCTTCCTAAAAAAAAATTTAGTCGATTTTTGCTAAAATCTAACCGTTTTTCTTAAGGATTCATATTTACGCCTTAAGGTTTATACACGTTATTTACCGAGTTTGGACCTCGGTCATGGTCTTAGCTCGGAAGGTAGAGCGTCTGCCTTGTAAGCGCTAGGTCGCGGGGACGATTCCCGCCCAGAGCGGATTTCATCCTGAAGGGATAAGGGTCGTTCGCGGAACGGCTGGCTTTCTTCTATCCTGTCTTCCTTCTCTCATCGCTTTCGGGACGATAAGACCTTGCAGTTACACTTCTTCCTTCTATCAAAACTTTAAAAAAAAAAGCTCTACCTTCCGATCTAACTGATAATTACATCAGTGCTTACTTATACTGCTCGAATAGGACCTAAGAGCCCATGTAACCCAACAGTAGGCTACTACCATTAAACCATTATTCATTATTGGTATCATTTTTTTTGAAAATTGGACTCCCATCTTTTTTCCCGAGGGGTCTTCAATTGCTGATAAACAGAAAACAGATCATTAGGGGGTCAAAATTATTATTGAAAAGAGTACCGCTAACAATTGCCTATCCAATACTCGACTCTTGTTTCATAAAATTCACTTCAAGATGAGAAATTTGATTTTTATACAAAATTTTATAGAATATAGATGTTTGGCCAATGTCCAGCACCTACTGGAATGTCTGAAAGCTATGCAATATGTACCTAGTTAGGTAGGTAGGTACCTACATTGTTATTACTTTTATTATTATTATTATTATTATTATTATTATTATAGCAGTTTCTTTGTGTTATTATGTCACAAATTTGGTGCTCACTGCAGCATTGTAGGGTTTTCCCAATATCTCAATTATCCTAACATCCAATATGTTTACCTACCATGCTGGCACCGGTCGCTATGCGCATTTATATGTCATAGCTACTCATTTTCCTCACGAGGCTGAGTGGGCCCCGCAACAGCCAGTCACGGAATCAATCATTTGCATGATACAAATTTCTTGACTCCGCCGGGAATCGAACCCAGGTCTCCCGCGTGCAAGGCGAGCGCAGTGACCACTATACGCCATGGGCGCCATGGGAGTTTTGAGCTATTTGATCTCACCTCAAGATTAGTAAGGGTGAAGTAGGCAGTAAACAGAAAGCAGAAGCAAATTCCCATGAAGATCACGTTGATTCTGCCTCGATCCATGCTGATTGCTGATGTGGTCACTGTTCAATATACCTAATTCAGCAGTTTTTTGTGTCTGGTTTTAGATTTCACATTATCAATTTATCATTTCTGCGGGGTTTCTTTCATTGTAGGATTTAGGTTGTTGAGTGTTCGTTCCACGTGTTTTGTTCAAGTTTTTGACTATTTCTACGCCATGGGAGTTTTGAGCTATTTGAGAAATTTGATCTCACCTCAAGATTAGTAAGGGTGAAGTAAGCAGTAAACAGAAAGCAGAAGCAAATTCCCATGAAGATCACGTTGATTCTGCCTCGATCCATGCTGATCGCTGATGTGGTCACTGTTCAATATACCTAATTCAGCAATTTCTTGTGTCTGGTTTTAGATTTCACATTATCATTTCTGCGGGGTTTCTTTCATTGTAGGATTTAGGTTGTTGAGTGTTCGTTCCACGTGTTTTGTTCAAGTTTTTGACTATTTCTCCTGAATTCCATCAAAATTGGGTAAACTGTTCGAGAGTTATGGTGAACTTATCTTTAAGCTTTTCATATTTGTACTTCATCTAAAGCATGTAAGGCTCTACAATTTTGACAGTTTCCTCTATCAATTTATTGTGTTCTTTTTTTCTCTTATAGTTCTATCGTTAGAGCCTTAGGGGATTCAGATTCCTCATGAATGCTCATTGCAACTTTTGAAGACCTCTGAGAATTTTGTGATTTGTCACGACTCGTCCTTTGTACGGGACCACCACACACACATACACACAAACACACCCCCCCACACACACCACACACATCCCATCACACACACACCCACCCACCACCACACACCACATCCACCACACACATGACTCGTCCTTTGTACGGGACCACCACACACACACACACAAACACACCCCCCCACACACACCACACACATCCCATCACACACACACCCACCCACCACCACACACCACATCCACCACACACACACACACCACACCCATCACACATCCCACCACATACACACCACACCCATCACACACATCCCACCACACACACCACACCCATCCCACCACACACACCACACCCATCCCACTACACACCACACACACACCCATCCACCACACACACCCATCACACACCAACCACACACACCACCACACACACCCGTACAAAGGACGGGTCAACCACTAGTAGTGCTTATTTATACTGCTCGCATGCGACTGAAAAGTCCCTTTACTCCAGCAGTAGGCTACTACTATTATTGTGGTCAAATTCTCAAATTATATTAAGGATAAAATTCCATACCCACACACCACCACACACACCACACGTGTGTGTGTGTGGTGGTCCCGTACAAAGGACGGGTCAACCACTAGTAGTGCTTATTTATACTGCTCGCATGCGACTGAAAAGTCCCTTTACTCCAGCAGTAGGCTACTACTATTATTGTGGTCAAATTCTCAAATTATATTAAGGATAAAATTCCATACCTCGGCTGGGATTGAACCCACGCCCTCCTGTTTATCAGGCGAGCGCCTTGACCACTACACCACCAAGGCAGGTTTAATCTGAAATACATATACCTACTCGTAGCTCGTACATAGCTAATTTTCATTGTGCAGACTATTGAGGTACGATTTATTTAATTTAAGTACCTACATTGTCACCACCAAGGCAGGTTTAATCTGAAATACATATACCTACTCGTAGCTCGTACATAGCTAATTTTCATTGTGCAGACTATTGAGGTACAAGACATTTTCATGTAAAATTATTATTTTGCTATTGGGAGATATCCGTCATTTTGAGTTTTCCCACAGTAAACTGATAAAATGGTCTCGTTCTACAAAAAATGTCCATTTTTCGGAGAGATCCGTTCTTTTTCACTTACATAAGGCCTACTTTTCATTCCTACGCCCCGTCGACGTCAGAAATGGGGGGTAAAGATTGTGGAAACTCAACAAACATGACATCTAGCGGAAAGATTGAAAAATAATGTTGGACTTGATGCTAATCGAGAGTCGCTTCCGGAATTTAGGACGCGGCTTTCACTCGAACAGATACGCCAGGAGGGGAAGTGAAGAGATACGCCAGGAGGGGAAGTAAAGAGATACGCCAGGAGGGGAAGTGAAGAGATACGCCAGGAGGGGAAGTGAAGAGATACGCCAGGAGGGGAAGTGAAGAGATACGTCAGGAGAGGAAGTGAAGAGATACGCCAGGAGGGGAAGTGAAGAGATACGCCAGGAGGGGAAGTGAAGAGATACGCCAGGAGGGGAAGTGAAGAGATACGCCAGGAGAGGAAGTGAAGAGATACGCCAGGAGGGGAAGTGAAGAGATACGCCAGGAGGGGAAGTGAAGAGATACGCCAGGAGGGGAAGTTTGTTACAGTTCTTTTTTTTTTCTTTTTTTTTTTTAATCAATAAGTGCAGTTTGTCATAGATCGTAAGATTGTAAATTGTACTAAATAAACAATAAATAAAGTGAACTTTTGATAAGGTTCAGACCGGCTGGCTTTCACTTGTCCTGTTCTTCTCTCTTCGATTTCGGGACGATAACACTTCCGCTGTTACAGTTCTTTCTATCAATCATCTAAAATTATCGGATTTAAATTCAACCTACTGATATCTGAGACCTTCACAAGTAAGAATTGGGACAACCACATGTGACATAGTGGTTCTATCAATTATCTAAAATTATCGGATTTAAATTCAACCTACTGATATCTGAGACCTTCACAAGTAAGAATTGGGACAACCACATGTGACATAGTGGTATTTCAATAACAAAAGCAATGGGGGATCCATTCGTACATTGTCAAACGGTTAATAGAAGAAAGGAAACAATATTACAGTGGAACCTCGATATAACGAAGAAAAGTCGATTTCCCTTGTAGTGGTATTTCAATAACAAAAGCAATGGGGGATCCATTCGTACAGATGTTCTTGAAAGTATTGAGATTAGAAGAGCTCTGAAAGACAAAGACAAAACATTATTAAATGTCCAACTTGAAGTTAAAAACTCTCCTATTATTCAGTTTTTGTCGTCATGTTGACGGAGCCTGTTTTTGGTATTGTAAACGAGGCTTTATTCACTTCACCAGACACTTGGCGGTAATTTTCAAAAAATTTCAAAATTTTAAAAATTTGGTTTGATTTTCTTCTTTTTCATTTTTCTGAATTATTTTAAATACCTACTTCTTGTGCAATAGGTTCTTTTTAAACACTGAGGATGCCCGAAAGGGTGAAACTAGTCTGTAAGTTAAGTCATGTTACAATAAAATAAACCTATCAACCAAAACCAGTGAAGAGTAAAATTTATTTTCATATTTAGATACAATGATACATTCGTACATTGTCAAACGGTTAATAGAAGAAAGGAAACAATATTACAGTGGAACCTCGATATAACGAAGAAAAGTCGATTTCCCTTCCCTTCAGAGGCAAAAACCTCAGTACAGCGTACAGCGAAGTAAAAACAATAGATAAAACGAAATAATTTGGGGCACGAGCCCGAGAAAATTACCTCAGTATAACGAAATTGGTTGAATTTTAACCTCAGTATAGCGAAAGTAAAAACAGTAGATAAAACGAAATAATTTGGGGCACGAGCCCGAGAAAATTACCTCAGTATAACGAAATTGGTTGAATTTTAACCTCAGTATAGCGAAGTGATCAAAAGCGAGTAGAATTACCTCAGTCTAACGAAGTTACTCTGATTTTGACCTCAGTATAGCGAAGTGATCTTAAAACCGAGTAGAATTTTACCTCAGTTCAACGAAGTTACTCCGATTACAACTCAGTACAACGAAGACCTCAGTATAGCGAAGTAAATCGATATAACCAAATAGTTTCGAGTTTAACCTCGATACAACGAAAAATAGATATTACAAAAAACCTCGATATAACGAAATTTTGGGCATTTCCCTTGGACTTCGTTATATCGAGGTTTCACTGTAATATGACGGTATCTATACTAGTGGTTCTGTGAACTGTAGACCTCACTGCTCACTCAGATTCCTTTGCCTAAGCTAAGACTTTAACAATAACGTCCTCTCATAATATATCGACAATATTGTTGTTTAACTTGGTACCTATTTGAATTTTGGACAAATTTAGGATTTGGAAAAATGTCCTGCTTTGAAAAAATGTCTTCTGGGTAATCCTACGTATGAATAAGTAAACCTACGTAATACATAATTATGTATTAAAACAGAAATAAAACTATCTACACGTCTTATGTAGGTAGCTATATCTAAAAAAAAGAGGTGACACTATATAAAACCTGTCAATCACTCTAAAAAATAAAATTAAAGAATTTTTGATTTTGAACCTTTTAAACGAAACAAAAGATTTACCTTTGGTGGACATTGTTAGCTATTGAGGTAGGACATTGTTAGCTATTGAGGTAGGACATGGTCAGCTATTGAGGTAGGACATGGTCAGCTATTGAGGTAGGACATGGTCAGCTATTGAGGTAGGACAAGCTGGGCTCGTCCCTCCGGGAATTAATTAGCCCGTAGTTTATTCAATCGTGGTTAAAGAAAATCAGTACCTATGTACGTACCTAATTTGTTTAATAGGTGTTCAGTTTATTTTTTATTATTGATATGATTTTTGTTTTTACTTTGATGTAATGATTTAAAATCAAGACCAGAGCCCGTTCTCCCTTTATTCCCAGTATAAGTTTCAAGTCACCCATCCATTTATTGGCCTTGCTCGGCGTAGATGACGCTAAAAACGGTCTTAAAATAACGACTGAAGTGTTATCTATAAAAGTCACCCATCCAATAAATGGATCCAATAAATGGATGGGTGACTTAAAGGAATAAAAGGAGAACGGGCTTTAGTTCATAGGTCGTCGCGACAAATTTCAAGATCAGGGCTCATCTGTGTGAGAAAATGTGACAAAAATCCCCCAAAAAAAACAGTTTCTTTGGTTTTTTGGCTTTTTGTTTTCTGGAAAAAATTTGCACCACCACTTTCTTGTTCCTGGTAAAAAGACTTTTAATTTGATATGTATATATATATAGGTCGACCAGGTTTGGATAAGTCCTTCTATGGGGACAGACAGACCGACAGACGACACCGAAGCGAATACAATAGCCCTTCCCTTATACCTTTTTTTATTACTATCGTATCTAATAATAAAGGAAGGACGGGCTAAAAATGAATATATTTGTTTGTGTGTGTGTGTGTGTGTGTGTGTGTGTGTGTGTGTGTGTGTGTGTGTGTGTGTGTGTGTGTGTGTGTGTGTGTGTGTTTGTTTGATCCGATCGAACTTTATGTCTGGCCAAACCGCTCATCCAATTGCTATGAAACTCTGTCAACTTATTGCTTGCACTCCCGTGAAGGTTATAGGCTATTTTCCGGTTCGGTTTTGTTAAGCTATGTCGAGCAAGACCACTAAATGGATGAGTGACATGAACGGCCATGCCTTGAGGATATACTAGCAGAAATCCGGAATGAAGCGACGGGTTTCGACTAGCAACATAAAAATCATAAAATAAATAAATAAAAATACACGAGAAACGAAGCCAATACTTAGGGACTTTAGGGAGGTATGTTGATAGGTGGGTATTATTTATTATTACATACCGAAAAACCTGATATTCCAGAGTTAAAGCGGATTATTGAAGAAAAAAAACAAACAAAAACATAAAACAAAACTACCTAGGTATGAATTTGAAAACGAAAAACAGACGACTTGACACTCCGGCTAAACTGTGAATTCACTTATTATTATTTTTTATTGGTGACTTATGATGACCAAATGACTGTAATTTGATGAGTGAATGAATGATTGATGGTCCCTTGTTCAGGTGTTGGCTGATGAAATACTACTAATGCATTGACCTACATATACAGAGTGTTCATAAAGTCCGGGGGCCCCTGAATATTGTTTGAACGGCTAAAGATGAGAAGCTGAATTTTAGGATGGTGTTTCTAGTACTCTCCAAATTTATTATTACCTAACATTTTTATATATAATAGGCTAACAAACCTCTTTTGTTAGGTCATACCGGGTGGTAGCAGAGATAATCGGGCCACAGAATCCCGACACCCCCTCCGAGTTTCATTAGTCCGTCCTTCCTTTATTATTACAATAGTAATAAAAAGGTATAAGGATACCAGAGTTGGAAAAATTGTACTTGCAAGTACAAAGTACAAAGTACAAGTACTTTAATTGTACTTGGTATCGCAAGTACAAGTACAATGGAACTTGAGGCCATTGCCTGTGGGTAAATGGAAAAGGAAAATGCAAGTTGCTCTAGTTAGGCCGGTTCGATTCCCGCCCGAAGTGAACTCAGGCCTTGAACTATACGCCGCAAACTTGAGGCCATTGCCTGTGGGTAAATGGAAAAGGAAAATGCAAGTTGCTCTAGTTAGGCCGGTTCGATTCCCGCCCGAAGTGAACTGGGGGATTTTTTTCACATTTTCTCACACAAATGAGCTCTAATCTTGAAATTTGTCGCGACGACCTATGAATTTAAAGCGAGAAAGTTTTCAGATAACACTTCAGTCGTTAAACTAATCTTGAAATTTGTCGCGACGACCTATGAATTTAAAGCGAGAAAGTTTTCAGATAACACTTCAGTCGTTAATTTAAGACCGGTTTCAGCGTCATCTATGTTAAGCTACGCCGAGCGAGGCCAATAAATGGATGGGTGACTTAAACATTATACTTATTGGTAGTTAGATATTAGGAAATATTAAAAGGAAGAACGGGCTCTAGTCTTGATTTTAAATCATTACATGAAAGAAAAATAAAAAATCAAATCAATAATAATAATAATAATAATAATAAACTGAATATTAAACAAATTAGGTAGGTACATAGGTATTTCTTTAACCACGATACGAAAAACTTCGCGCGCGAGGGACGGCCCCCGCTTGTTTTTCTCTGTCCTGTTCTACGTGGTCCGCCCCCCCCCCCCCCCCCTGTCGCGAAAGTCGCCGATTTAAACAGCGGAAAGTGTTAGAAAATTATTTAGTTAAACTTTAATGAGAGAATGGTTGCTAGGGACGTGTAAAATATTGATATTGGTTGCTAGGGCAGATATCGATTTTTCTCGCCTAGGAAGGTAAACATACTTGGAGATTTTTCAGTGATAGGGAAAATCCTTGTCCCAAGAGAAGTGTCTACGCTGTCCAGAAAAATTTTCATAGAAAGCGGAAGCCTAATTTTTCTTGTGAAATTACAGAAGTTTTTTACGAAGAAGAATATTTAAGAATCCGCTAGAGAAGCTATATGATTTGTATTTAGGAAGAGAGATATTGTCCTGTTAAATTGTTGGAAAGTTTGATACAAGTTAGCTGGGAGCTAGCATCTATGGATCTTCACATTTTTCGACATCCTGTTCCTTATATTACATACCCCAGTTTATTCATGAATGCCCACTTACTGCTAACCGGTAGCCGGGTCATCAATTTCGGGAATTGGTTTTTTTCCCATATTTCCATTGGAATTACGAGGTTTTATCCAAACTAATCTCATTGGTGAAAAAAAAGCGGGAGTATTATTTGTATCAGCTAAGGCAGGTTTGGTATATCTCTAACCCGGATACTTTGAAATGTTTTCGGACTTGTGTTGTCGGTAGGTCCCTTCCGAAAACCCGTTGTACTTTTCGTCGGAAATTTCCAAAAGGAGCGAAGCGAGTCTCCAATTGTAAAACCAATATCTGACCCTCATTTATATCGCAATTATTCATATTCAGATAATAAATTATGACGAGCGTTATTCCTGGACCTTTTCAGGGAAATAGGTCGCATCTGATGTCTTGATAATAACACACACTTTAAGAGCTTACTTTAAGGTATGAGCCGACCCTAACTTGGGTATGAGGACAAATGAGTCCGTCGCAGAACTGGTGATGTGGTGGGCTCCGCCACTTGGAAGACACTGAGCCATGAGGATGTAAGTAGCAGTCGAAAAACTTGTTATATTATAAGTTGGTAATTCTAGTGGATAACGAAGAACCGGTTAACTCTTTTGGCACATCAGTTGACTGGAAGTCAGATTACTGACAGGAGATTCGAAGACTGTCGTACTCGAGCAATTTCCAGTAACTTGAATTCGCGAGCACAAATATTAAGTACTAACTATTATGGTATACAAATACGCGCAAAATAACTTTGACCTAATCTAATTGAGACCTTGTTTATAAGTGTTAACTGTCGGACAAACGAAACCAACCAGTTGCGCACGTAGCATTGCAGGATTCGGCGACCAAGCTAAGGGCGGGCCCGCATAAAATTTGAAGAAGACTTTGCCGACCAAAGAGGATAGGACAGGAAGGCAGAGACTAAGCGACAAGCCCCTGGCTTTATTCTGAAACGTCAAGGGAGATAATTTGGAGAATTTTTGATTAGAAGTAAAATCCCGCAAAAGAAACTTGAAACTTTCATCCATTAGTAAATCTTTCAAACACAAATTCGTTGATCCAGTCGAAAAGGCGGCCCCATATCGAGGGGATGTCCTAACGGTTCGGATATCATTCGAACCACCCATCGGAGGCGTCCACCGGCATGGGTCTAAACAGTTCGCCCCCCCCCCCCCGCTCCCCAGTTTGCACTACATGGCTCTTCCGCCCCCCCCCCAACGCACTTTGACGTCACCTTACGAACAAACTGGCTGAGTGGGGTGTATACATCGGCTTTACAAACTGAGTTTCCTTCACAAATGAGGATGGTTGTCCCCAAAAGTCCTTGAATTGTTTACCCGAAATCATACGAGCATAGTTTA